>NC_140448.1:32628247-32720747 GCF_963576455.1 Neolamprologus multifasciatus | reverse complement strand
AACATAATTCTTTAGAATTCTCTCAAATTATTACATGCTTTGGTAAAACAGGAAAGAGCGTTACATTTGTTTAACCCCGTAATCTGTGTACAGCCACTCTATCTCAAGCACTGCTCAGGCAAAGAAAGTGCAGCAATTTTTAATTAGATGTAATTGGCCTACATTTGTGCTACTTCTAAACCTGCAGTTTAGCCTTGGAATTACTGTAGGTGTCCTAGAGGGTTTTCTTTGCGTTCCAAGTTGTGCAAATAAATTCAGCACTTTGGAAAACTAAAGGTGCTTTGTGTTGGTAAAGTTGTTCTCTGCTATCAGTCTTGAATCATTTGGTGAATTTTCAATCAACAAAAAGTCTTAAATAGTTTGATCACAGACTTTTTGTATATTGTATGGTGTTCACCTTACACACATTCACATTACATAAATCGTCTTGAGGTGACTTTTGTGACTTTGTGATATATATATAGCTGTACTTTGCTTTATTTACAGTTGCCAAAATGGCATACCGGCAACATGTGAGCATACCTTAAATAACCCAGCCTTACAGGTCTGCAGTTGAAAGCTTTTATTCAGGCAGCAGTGTGAGGTGAAGGATTCTCTGCAAGATACATGTAGATGTCACCAAACAGTGGCTGGGGGAGAATATGGATCACTAGTCCCCAAAATGTGTAGTTTCTCCTTATATCGTAGCTTTTTTTCCATGAACAGATGATCTGAGTGGTCTTGATTCGGGACAGGTGAGATTTTTATTCTACTGGACAGCTCATGTGTGAGTCAGTCATGTGACTGAAAACTATGGATTCAAAATTGAAAAACAAAACAGAAACAAACAAACAATGAGAGAAAGGTTGCTGCCATTGGATGAGGTGGAAAATTAAGTTATAATGTGCTAACTTTGCAGGGCTTAACATATGTTCACATTAAATAATGATGGTTTGTCAATGCATGAGATGACTGTTGCTGTGGTTTGGTGCTATATAAAAAAACTTAATTACATTTACAACATTACAATAATGTTACCTATTCGATTTCAATAATGTATCCACCATCTGAGTTACAGCACAGTCCTTTTCTAAAGTTTTCCACAGTTTCCATATCTTCTCTCTCTGCTTATATAAGCTTATATTATGAAATATGTGATGAATAGGACAGAAAATAGAAATTATGAAACTCATTACTCATTACATGAGTTTAAGTAGTTTAAACCCGCCTCTGACTTCCCTCACTGCTTACTGTAAAATCCAACCAAGTATAACTAGCTTTTCCTAGTAAAAGGTCCTGGAATAGTCTTATTGTCAATCTTTGGAAACAGTCGCGACAGAGTTCAGCAGTTTCCTCTTTAAACAGCACTCCTGTTTTTTTCAGCACACCACTAAATCCCCAGGTTGCTATCTCTATTTTTTTCAGTGTTTGCTCTTGGAGTTCCCTTCACTGACTGTTCCTAATTTCTCGAACACGGCAATGAAGCACGGGGTTGAACATTATATCCCAACGGTCGGTCCGCCGGTGTTCGCACGCGCGCGTCGCCTCGACCCCGCGAAACTCTCCGTCGCTCGGGAAGAGTTTGCCGCAGTGGAGTGCCTGGCATAGTGCAGCGCTCGAATAGTGCCTGGGCTTCTCCACTACACATGGTGCCCAAGTCAGACGGTCGGTGGCGGCCGTGTGGGGATTTTCGCCGTTTGAATAATGTCACGGAGAACGACCGTTACCCCATTCCCCACATCCAGGATTTTTCCGCCCACCTCGCCAGCACCTCGATTTTTTCTAAAACTGACTTGGTGCGGGGGTATCACCAGGTTCCCGTGCACGCCGAAGACGTCCCCAAAACTGCCGTTATTACCCCTTTCGGCCTGTTTGAATTTTTGCGCATGCCGTTCGGCCTGAAAGGTGCCGCCCAGACTTTTCAGCGGTTGATGGACTCTGTTTTGCGCGGGCTACCCTTCGTCTTCGTGTACCTTGACGATATATTGGTGGCCAGCTGCTCTGAGAGTCAGCACGCGTCCCATCTGCATCAGGCAGATTGTCAACCCCTCCAAGTGCCAGTTCGGCTTGCCGGTTCTGGATTTCTTGGGCCACCGCATTTCCGCTGACGGTGTGGTTCCGTTGCCAGACAAGGTCCGGGCCGTTTCGGCTTTTCCGCGTCCTGCATCCGTTAAAGCACTGCGGGAGTTCTTGGGGGTGGTCAATTTCTACAACCGCTTTCTCCCCAGAGCTGCGCACCTGCTGCAGCCTCTCTATGCTGCCTTGAAGGGTAAAACAGCTAAGGACCCGATTGATTGGCTCCCTGAACGCATCCAGGCATTTTCTGGGGCCAAGACCGCGCTGGCAAACGCCGCCCTGCTGGCCCACCCGTTTCCGTCGGCGGAGATTGCGTTGACCTCCGACGCGTCGGACGTGGCGGTGGGCGCAGTGTTGGAACAGCGGGTCTCCGGTGTCTGGCAACCGCTCGCTTTTTTTAGTCGCACGCTTAGGGACAGTGAGCGCAAATATAGCGTTTTTGACAGGGAGTTGCTGGCCCTGCACCTCGCGACACGGCATTTTCGGTTTTTTCTCGAGGGTCGGAGCTTCACCGCATACGTCGATCATAAACCTTTGACATTCGCCATGTCCAAGGTCTCTGATCCGTGGAGCGGGCGCCAGCAGCGCCAGTTGGCAGCCATTTCCGAGTTCACAACTGACATTCAGCACGTGGCTGGTAAGTCCAACTGCGTGGCTGACTGTCTATCCCGTGTGCTGGTCTCTCCCCTTTATGTTGGCATAGACTTCGAGGCTATGGCCGCTGACCAACAGGCCGACCCCGACGTCCTTGCCCTTCGGTCTGCGCAAACGGGCCTTGTATTGGAGGACAGACCCGTGTGGAACGGCGGGCCCAGCCTGCTTTGCGATGTTTCCACCAGCCGTCCACGCTCTGTAGTTCCCCTTTCGTGGCGTCGTCGCGTTTTCGACTCCGTACACGCCCTCTCTCATCCAGGCGTCCGGGCCTCGGTCAAGCTGGTCAGCTCTAGGTTCGTTTGGCCGGGCCTTCGTAAATCAGTGAAAGAGTGGGCAGCCACATGCATCCCATGCCAACGTGCTAAGATCCATAGGCACACACAGGCGCCCCTCGAATCCTTCCGCGTTCCAGGGAGGCGTTTTGATCATGTGCATGTGGATCTGGTTGGTCCTCTGCCGCAGTCACAAGGTTTCACGCACCTTTTGACTGTAGTGGACCGCACAACCCGCTGGCCTGAGGCAGTGCCTCTGGCGTCCACTACAGCAGCAGCAGTGGCCAGGGCATTTTTGTCAACGTGGGTTTCGCGTTTCGGTCCCCCCGCCGACATCACCTCAGACAGGGGCCCCCAGTTCGTTTCCGAGCTTTGGTCTGTCATGGCTGACGGCCTGGGGGTCAAGGTCCACCGAACCACTGCGTACCACCCGCAGGCCAACGGGATGTGCGAACGTTTCCACCGGTCGCTTAAGGCCCCGTTCCGTGCTTCTCTCACAGATGGCAACTGGGTTGACCGCCTTCCATGGGTTTTACTGGGGTTGCGCTGCGCGGTTAAAGAAGACCTTGGGGTTTCCCCGGCTGAACTTGTCCTCGGTCAGCCCCTCCGGGTCCCCGGGGAATTTTTGCCTGAGAGCCCACCCCCGTGCTTCGCTCCATCTGTGCTGTCTCTCCGTCCCCCAAGAGACTCGTTTTCTCTTCCTGGCCCAGTGCACCGTTGTGTGCCCGACACCTTTGTTCCAAGGTCGTTGGACTCCTCGCAGTTTGTTTTTGTCAGGCATGACGCTCATAGGCCTCCGCTGCGTCCACTGTATGACGGCCCCTTTAGGGTTATTCAACCGGGCCGGAAGTATTTCCTTTTGGATTTTGGGGGTCGACAGGAGGCTGTTTCTACTGACAGACTTAAACCAGCACATGTGCTTCTGGATGATCAGGTGGTGCCGGCTCAGGCCCCCCGCCGTGGCCGCCCGCCTTCCACTGGACTGGACAATCCTGCTTCTTCCTCTCGGAGCACCCCCCACCTGGCGGGGCCCGAGCTATCTTCAGTTTTTCCTGACCGCCCATGCCAGCCTGGCCCTCAGGCTTGTTTCCCCTCCGCCAGTTCTCCACCTCCCCAGTTCAGCCGTTCTGGACGTTTTTTTTTTTTTTTTTTTTTTTTTTTTTTTCTGCCTGTCCCGTTTGGCTCTTTTGCCATCAGAATTATTGTCTAAAGGCGAAGAAAGATGCCCAACGGATTTTCTTTACCAAATTGACCATCCTAGCTTTGCCGTAATGGTCCATTTGATTCATCTTTTATTCTTTATTTTATTTTCACTTGCTGAATACGGGACAGACTTGATTGGGGGAAAGAAAAGGGAGAAAGAAAGAGGGAAAGAAAAACAGTTGAGAAGAGGGACGGGGGAGAAGGGCAAAAAACAAAAACCAACAGAATAAGCAGAAGAAAAAAAAAAAAATACATATATCGATCACCTGGATCACCTGTTGAGAAAGAAAAAAGAAAACAAGCAGAAGAAAACGAGAGTAATACAATAAACCACATCACAATGATATATGGGAATATGACAGTAAATACTAAATATTAAACATTATTGTGCAGCACGTAAGATCGACAGCACAGTGTGCATTGAGGTAGGAGCCAAAAAGGGTGTAGTTTGTGTGTGTGATCACCCGTGTGTACACCTGTGAGCATGGACGCGCTTGTTTTCTTAAAAGGTTCCCTCATGTAATGATCTGCTAGAGGGTGTGGGGGGCCACTGCCCCGTCCTCCAGGGCATGAAGCAGGTATGGAGGAGATCAAAACCCCAGACATCCAGAGGCCCTCAGAACACAAGAGACCAAGGAAGACCAACAGAGGGGCAGCCGTGCCACTGTCCCAGAAAGAGCTGAGGAGAGTCCCAGATGAGGGGTCACCCAGCAGCCACGGAGCAGAAGCCAGGGGGGGCTGCAGTGACGTGCCCGTGAGCTCCGCCGGCAGCCAGCTGTGCCTGAGTGACCGAGCCCCAGGCCGAGAGGCCGGGGGCACCCCACCTCCGAAGTGGCCCAAGCGAGCCCCAGGCTCCAGGCCCCGATAAGCAGCCGCCAAGGAGTGAGCCGGTGTGTACCCGGACGCCCACCCCCGGACACAAAGAACCACCAACGCACCGATGTCTGAGGGAGTCCGCCCCCGGCAGGGGAAGTGGTGGGGGGAGATAGGCCTCCAAACCTTGGAGGGCCTGAGCTGTCCTCAGAGAGGTGGCATCTGATACCCAACCTGACATATAGACACAGACATACAGGCACACACAGATACAAACATCCATTCCCACCCTCATGCTCTCATATGCACTTATTCCACACTCAGCCAACGTGGAGACAGACATAAAGAGACGCTGTACACACAATCACACTCCCCAAGCGTACTCTACGAACCGGGTCTAGGTACCCTTGCCCCTGGAGGGGGGAACTGCACCCAGACCCAGGTTGTGTTACCCTTTTCCCTGCGGTGGGGAGAAGCAGACCGCCCCGACTCCGCAGCAGCAGGGAGGCCCCACATTCCGGATCCCAGTCGGACGGCCAACTCCTCCTCCTAGCCCCCCTGCTCCAGCAGAAAGCAGAGAACGAGGGTGAGAGAAGACTCCTAACCTCCCTCCACCCGCTCATTGTAGTGTTGATGTATGTGTGTTCTAAGGTGCATTTAAAACCTAGGAGGGCATGGAGCTACCTGCCAGAGAGCAGCAGGTAAGCGCATAGTCCCTCCTGCTAGCCCTCAATGTCTACGTGTATTTAAAATTGAGAGGTGGGCAACGACGCCGGGGGTGAGGTGTACACCCTGATGGTAATTGGGATTCCGTGTAGCGTGCCCACCCCCAAGATCCTATATGTATGTGTAATGAGAGTGTGAGTAATGTGAATGTCTAAGTTGCGGGATAAAATTGAGGCAGAGGCAGCCAGAAGGGGACAGAGGGGGGGGTTACCTCCTCTGCACCCTGGTGACACACCCCTACTCCAAGGCCCTGCATGCGTGGGTGGTTGTGGTGGAGCGGGAAGAGGGAGGCAGCTGGAGATGGGGAGGGAAGGAAGGGAGGGGCAAGTGACCCCTCCCTGGGGCCAGCTCCCCCGCTGACCCCAGTAGGCACCCCCATACTCCGCGACCCGCCAGGGAAGGGGGGCCCAGGCCCATCCGAACCGGGGCCCAGTGCAGCGGCGCCGCCCGGCCCCACAGAGCCCGGGGCAGTCCACCCAACCCCACAACAGAGAAAACTGCACCCACCCCATCATCCACTCATCTTCCAGACTACATAAGACAATAGACGCCCAGGCTGAGATCTTCCTCCACCTCTCCTGTATCTCCCCCTCTTGCAGAGAGAGTTCCTGAGAGAGGAAAGCTCCTGCAAGATGTGACAACCCCCCACCCAGTTGAAGAGCCCCCCAGGTGGCTCGGCGCACCGGCGGCACCCTGCGCCAGTGGCGGGCCCCCATATACCCACCGGCCCACAACCCCGGCAACACACCAACCAGGACCCAGGCCCCCGAGGCCCGGCCAGGGCCCCAGGCCAGAGCCGGAGCGCCCCCAGAACCTCACGCCCGTCCTGGACCCACCCAGGGGCAGCCAGGCTACCAGGTCAGTAACCCCCGTCCGTCAGCACAGACCCTCCCCTAGCCCCGCTGCACGTAGCCACGAGGAAGCCGTCACCTAAGAGCCAACAGAGCCCCTAATTGGCCATGACCGCTACCCCGGGTTGAGCCCCCCAAGGAAGATGCTCCCGGGGAACCCCCCGACGCCCTAAGCCTGACCCTACCCCCACACCAATCACAACAGTGAAGGCGAGACCAAAATATGACCCCCCACCCCCACTAGGTGATGGAGCTGATCAGAGGAGCCCAGAGCGATTGATCTGATGTGGTGGCAGAGGCTGTATCAAGACTAATGTAATCTAATAGATAATTTCTATATTGGTTAGAATTAAGATTGTTTTTATTTTTCCAGTTCATGAGGACTGTTTTCTTGGCTATGCATAGGGCAGTGAAAACCATATGGGCTATATTCTTTTCTGAAGTGACATTATCTAAGCTGCCCAACAAACACACTAAGGGGGAAGTTGGAATGTTACATTTCAGACACTTTGATAAGTCTTCACATATCTCGCGCCAAAACTTCTGAACTGGTGGACAGAACCAAAGAGCGTGGATATAATTGTCCGGTGAATTGGTTTGGCAGTGTGAGCAGTTGTTGGTAGATGCAAAGCCCATCTTGAACATCCGATGACCTGTATAGTGCACTCTATGTAGTATTTTGTATTGAATTAATTGAAGACTGGGATTTCTGATTAGATGAAAGGTTTTTAAGCAAATCTGAGACCAGAAGTTCTGGACGTTTAATTAAAGCAAGGGTTCTGGACTAGGGGATGACCCTACTGGGTGTTTGGGGGGGGGGGGGGGGGGGGGCATGTGTGGTGGACCACTGGAGGGCTCCACTCCCACCCAGTTCTCAGGAAGTGTTGTTGCTGTGTTTTGGAGGGAAAAGTGTTCAGTTGTGTGGTGATAAGTAATAAACGAGCAGTGTCAATCGAGAGCTCTCGTGTCGTCTGTGTTTACCTCCACAACGTCATCATTTTTAAAAGGAAAAGCAATTCTTTATGATCTTGGACTGGATTGACTCACCGCAATCCTTTTAGACAGGGACTCACACTCTGATCGGGTCCCCACAGGCAGCCTTCTCCTGAGCCCATTGTAATCTGGAAAAGCTCACCTTATATTTGCTCTCACAAAAATGTTTTACAGAGCTGTTTACTCAATCTTGCAGGTCTGCTTAGAACAAAAATGAGAGAGAGAGAGCTGATTATTAAATCGTCAAAACATAAAACAACCATAAGGGTGACACCTGACAGGTTTCCTCTAAGTGCACTGTTACAAAAATATTGGGCCCAGTTCTGGACATGTCCACGTACAGAAACTCTCTCTGTTAAAATAAGAAGACAACCCAAACCTAACTGGCAGAATCAACCTATCACTGAAACAAAAAACCCTAAATCTGCCAGATTAATCACAGAAAAGTTTTGGTTCCTAGTATAACAATATGTTATGGGGATTAGAACTTCGGGTGCCATGAAAGATGCTACTCCTGCCTTACAGTTTTTCTCCATTGGTTTGGCTCATTTCTTGAAACAGAAATTACATTCTCAAAACTCTAAGATCATTTGGCAAAACACTCTTACAGTTTAGCACAACACTATAGCTCACCTGCAAAAGCTCATATCTCTTCCAAAACTATTCACTCAGGCTTCAGTCTAAATCCCTTTCTCATTTAAACAGTCAGTGTCTCCAAAATGGCAAAGATCCTTCTCAATAGCTTTGGCTCATTTCTCGACACAGATCGGACATTCTCATCATTCTTGGTGCTTTTGTCAAAATAAACCTGGATGGTTGATCACAACAACACCTGCAAAAGCTCATATCTCTCCTAAAACAGTTCACTCATGTGTCAAAACTACATTTCTTTCTAATCTGAACAGTCAGTGCCCCCAAAGTGCATCGTCCCTTTGGCATTGTGTGAGTACTGCCATACAAAATGTTTAGATGTTGTGTCACTATGGCAGAGGACCAACAATATACAACAGAAAAGAGTAGCCTCCGAGGTTTGACATCACAGATTGCACTCACACTACCAAGGAAGTTATCATTTTATTCACACGCAAAGAAAGTTTCATACATATGTAAAAAGAAAATGTACATTACAGTAGTAAATTGTATGAACACAAAATCAAAAAACAAGGACTCATTCAGTGGTCGCTGTACTCATTCTCCCGCTCTTGTCCACTGTCTTCACCCTCCTGATTATTTACACGCTGTTGTCCGTCTGGCCACAGATTCTCGTCCACATCACAGCGGATACTTTCTCTTGCGATGCAACGAGGGAAGAAACGGCGTGCATGCCACAACCATCCCCTGCATTGATCTCCTGTAATGTCGTCACATGCTACGTCCATAGCATGGAGCAGGGACAGCTGATCCTGAGCATGATGCTCATACACTCTCCACCCCCAAGCAGAGAAAAACTCCTCTATCGGATTGAGGAAAGGAGAGTGAGATGGTAGGAACCCCATGACCATCCTTGGATGCGTTGCAAACCAGCCCCTAATGAGTGGGCGATGGTGGAAATTGACATTGTCCCACACAATTACATAAATGGGTAGGTGAGGCCCTATGAGACCTCTCTCATTTTCAGGGATAAAATCGGTATAAAGGCGATCCAAGTAGATGAGGAGCTTGTGTGTGTTGTATGGGCCAAGACTGGGGATGTGAGTGGCCACACCATTCTCAGAAATGGCAGCACACATAGTTATATTGCCCCCTCGCTGACCTGGGACATCCACTGTGGCCCGGTGGCCAATAATATTACTGTGAATGAATGCTGATGCAACTCACTGTGGGAAAGCTGTTAATAAAATGAATCTGTGACACATGCAACACATTCACAGAGGAAGAGAACACAAAGGGAGGACACGCAGAGGCTGTGTTAAAGTCAGAAATCCAAATCTTTAGTCAAAAACAGGCGGCGGTTACAAACAGGAAGACAAGCAGTCCATCAAACAGTCTACAGGGTCAAACATTCAGAGAATTCAAACAGCAGTAAAAAATAACTGGACTCTGAAAAACTTAAAGCAGGGGTGTCCAAACTTTTTTCACTGAGGGCCACATACATAAAAATATAGGAGGGGCTGGGCCACTTACTAGAAATTAGGTATATAACCTTCACTTTAGTGTATTAAAGTTAGAAAAATCACTTAAAAGTGGTCGACTATATTATATTGTTGAATATAATTAAAGACAACACTGCCTTCATCCCAGCTTTCCATAAATGGGTCTTTATTGATTTATTCAGAAAAAGCTTTGGTAGCTCATTCTCAGAACAGCCTCAGATTTCTTCTTAGACAGAAGATTTACAGCACAGAGAAAAAACAATAAAGGGGGAAATGGGACGGGTACATTTCAAGTTTGTTATTTAAGTTATTAGGCTTAGCAACACACCTATTAACGTTCGTTTGAAACCGTTATCAACATAACAGACTGAACTGGACTTAATAACAGGAGTGCATATAATTTTAGTAAATTATTCTGGTGAGTATCAGCTGCGCTGGGTTTGTAAATCGGGACATCCAGCCGCGCTGCTGATCCGACGCCACTCGTGCCAAAAATCCAGACAAATGTCACTTGATCAAGGAGCAGATGTGCATCAGATGAGATCAGCTGACTGCGTGTACGTGCGCAGTGCACAGCGGTGTGTACTCTGTGTGTTAACAAGAAAAACGCAGATAAGAAAGTGGTGTGCAAAAGCAGGGTAGTGACAGAATTGATGCGCATTACTGATATTTGAAGCATGTGTACCTGCACATTAACACACGGGTACTGTGGAATATATTTTTTACTCACCTAAAGTGCTCGTGCTCTCGTTCACTCCCCGCAAAAAAATAGCAGCTGTGTGGCGTCTGTGGCATCAGTGCTCTCATCGCATGCGATGGAGTCAAAATCAAAAGCACAGCTTTATCAGACAGTTGCTGTTTAATGTTGGCTGCCGAGTCTTCAGTGCGTCGCACGACTGGATTTCTGGACACGCTGACGTTGTTGAAGTCCTGCACTTTTTCCAGGCACATTATTTCGGTGACTTTAACGAGGCCGTGTTTTATGAGGTCTCCATCTGAAAAAGGCTCGCCATGTCTTGCGATGAGTTGGGCGACCTCATAGCTGCTATTGGAGCCTTTTCCTGGACCTTTTGAGCACGAAAAAAATACTGTTGCTGACCCCGCAGGAGAGCTACCCTTTGCTCGCTCAGCACCAGTGTCGGATGCATGGGCCTGATGTTGGGTTTCATAATGATGTCGTACATTATACTCTTTCATAACTGCCATAATTTCAGTGCAGATCAAACAGACACACCTCCCCTTGAATTCTTTGAAGAAATATTCACTCTCCCACCATGTCTGAAATTTTCTGCATTCACTTTCTACCTTTCGCTTCTTTGGTTCTGCCATGTTTGGTAACTAACTTGGGGTAAATTTCTTCTGTGATTGTCCTTTTTGGCGGAGCAACTGCCTCGATCGACAGTAGCTCCCCCTGGTGTTAAAACTAAGAAGTGCAACACACTCAAGCAAAAGTTGAAGTGCGGGCCATATTCGATTCTATTTATAAAGTTACTTGTGGGCCAATTAAAAATGGATCGCGGGCCACAGCCGGAGTTTGGATACCCCTGACTTAAAGCAATGTGTCACGCAATAAAAGGAAGCAGCGCAGTATATTCACTGAATTATCATCAATTACAAAAGAGAAAAACGACGATTTCTAAGGATTATTTTCTTAAATGCAGTTAGAGTGTGGCTGGTGAAGATGGAAACATACAGAATGTAAACTGTGTGAGTTTGGTGAACTTTGTTAGTAACAGATGAGGTAAAAAAAGAGACAAAAACTCAGTATTCATGAATAATTAGAAAGCATCCAAACATTCTGGTCATGGATTTTTACCGTCTTAGTTCCACTCGCTGTCATCATTATAATCATCAATGGCGAGGTCCTGAGGTGGGCGGGGCTGTCTCTGATGATGTCACCATGAAGGAACAGCATCTGGCACGTGTTGGTGAAACATCCCACTGGTGTAGTTTCCTCTCCAGCTGTTTGACATGTGACACTTCAACATTAAGGGGAAGAAGAAGAAACAGTGTTAGGTCAGGTGACCACATGGTTTCTAAAGTAACTGACAGGAAGTAACCAGGCTGTTAGAAATGGATGGCATGTGTTTAGAGTTACTGTAGTTAGGTAACTCTACTTACCAAAAGCAGAAGCTGCTGAATGTTGCAGGAACATGCTCATGTGTGGTGATCATTCAATGCTGCAGGTTAGACAGTCCAAGACTGATATGCTGCCCATCTGAGAGTTTGAAAACACACATGCAAAGATTTATTTTGTATTACAGTCAAAGTTGGATGTTCATTTTTGTCCTTTAAAAATGTTTGTGTATTTGAAAGCACTAACATTTAAGGATGACTTGGATCGTCTCCTTTAAAGGGGAGACAAGTGTATCCACCGATCCACGTCACTTTACCTGGATGATGACTCCTCTCCCCCTCACTCAGAAACACTCCTAATATAACCAAGCAAATAAATAATATTGAAGATTTACTTACATCATTACAAAAACATCAAAAACATCTCCCTTTGATTCCATTCCTGCTGAACATCAAGCAACAAATATCTCAATAAATCACAGTAAAATGTAAAGCACATGTTTTCTTGGTCTAACCTCTGCAGAGCCTCTGTCAAGAAAAACACATCTGTAAGCATAAAACAAACATACATTTCATAACACGTCACTGGACAAACCTCGGTCAGTTGATTTCCTCTGTGCAGTGCAGACGAGCATCAGTCAGCAAGTCGAGGTGGTGAGATGGACTGGTGTCCTTTGTGACTCTGCTGGTTCTTCTGAGGAAACACCACCGTCTCTCCACACCGTCACCATCTGTGAGCACAAACGGCCGCTCTGCTCTGCCAGCATGTAGGACATCACATATCACACACACAAGGGTGAAGAAACATCAGAGCTCGAGTTTGGATACTTTAGATCTAAACAGATCAAAGTAGCTCTTAGTTTCAGCAATCAGACAAACAATGATACCAAACTGATTCTGTATGAATACAATATAGTATTTTCAATACAGGTGTCAAATTAATTTATTAAAACTAATACAGATATATGTATATATTTTTTTTTGATAAATTAGTTTGCTAAATTATAATATATTTTTTTTTTTTTCATTTAACAATTGCAACTGAAAGAAATTAAATATTGAACAGAAATATATTGTCACATTCTGAGCATGCTCAGCATGCTGACAGACTTGAAGTTGCTACAGATTTTAAGAAGTAATAATTTTATTTTTCATCCGTTTAATCAAACATTTGATGCCTCAGCTGTCTCAGTCCTATAGCGTTCTGCAACTACAACTAACCTGAGGCTTGGATTTGGCTGCAGGTGCCCCTGTACATCCTTCTCAACATGTGGGTACCATTTAATCACACTTCTTCCTGGGCTTTGCTTCATCACAAGACCAAAGGTGGCATCCCGTGTCACGGTCTTATCATCATCCAGAAGAAACATTTGAAGAAACATCTTGGAGAAGAAACATTTACGCGCCTCCTGGTTTTGTTTTCTGATCCTGCAAAAAGACTGAGGACAACAAAGCCCAGAGAACATGAGATACACAACATCCAACATTCAGACTCAACAGCCTCCATAAATGAAGAGCACCAGGTTGGTTCAGTTATAGTAGATATAAGCATGCTTCACATTACTGGGTATGAATAATAAGATAAACTTTGAAGATGCAGAGCATGATGTCATCAGACTGTAAACAAACATCCACCAGGCTTCTTTGTTGGCAGAGGTGATGATTCTCCTATCAGGGATCAGTAGAGTGTATTAACCTGTGGTATAAGCAGCAGTCACTGAAATATTACTGTTTCAGATAAGAAATCTAGCACATAAAAGCCAGGGTGGGAGGGATCTCTGCAAACTGACTTACCTCTGCAAGTGTGAAGCTCAACAAAAATCATCTCCCAGCTGGGAGATAGAAATGCTGTCTGGGTCTTGCTGGATGTTGCTGGTCAGAGTCCCACATTAGCAGAGTGCTTCTTGGTCCCACTGACCCATATGGACAGTGACTGTGGAGAACTGTTCTGGAAAATGGAAAAGAGAATTAAAATAACAAAAAGCCAAACAGGATTTCCACAAAGACTCTCTTGGAATCAAAAAAAACACTGGTTAATATCCATTCATCCATCCGCTTATCCTTTTCAGGGTCGCGGGGGGCGCTGGAGCCTATCCCAGCTGTCATAGCGCGAGAGGCGGGGTACACCCTGGACAGGTCGCCAGTCTGTCGCAGGGCCAACACACAGGGACAGACAACCATTCGCGCTCACATTCACTCGCACATCCACACCTAGTGGCAATTTGGATTATCAATTAACCAATTAACCTATCCCCACAAGCTGCATGTCTTTGGACGGTGGGAGGAAACCCACGCAAACACGGGGAGAACATGCAAACTCCACACAGAAAGGCCTGATGGTGGAATTGAACTCAGGACCTTCTTGCTGTGCGGCAACAGTGCTAACCACCGTGCCGCCCCACTGGTTAATATTTCAATTAAATATGAACAGGTTCCTTAAATGTACGCAGTTCAGCTCTGATTTAATTTAATTTCCTTTACACAGCACATTTGTCCAGGCTGACAGGTAAACATAGAATTAATCTCAGGTAACATGACTCATAGTAGAGATTCAGTAAGAAAGATTGTCAGCTCTAATATTATTACTAAACAATCCAAGGACACACCAACAGCTCAGATTTCTAGAACTGTTTAAACAAATGTCTTCTGAATATTCAATTCATGTTCACAGAGAGCCAACACACATCAAACATCACAGTTCAGTCATGTCAGCGCTGCTACAGAAGTCGTGCTCCTACTCCTTTATGCATTCCAAGGAAGAGGGAGGAAGTTACAAACTGATCCTACCACACTTCACGTGTCTCGCTATAAAACCTAACGGATCAATGGTTACGCTGTTTTGTGCCCTTGGCCTTATCAGCACCTGCAAAGGGATTTGTTTTCTCAAACTGCTGACGCTGAAGTAAGTTCATCTAGTTTTAGAAACTTTCACTGAACAATAACAGTGTCACAACTAAGCATATGCATAAGCACTTAAATACTTTAAATGAGAATAACAGAACATTTCTATTACAGGAGCCAGAGCCTGTCCCAGTAGTCACAGGTAGAGCACACCTGGACAGGTCACCAGTCTGTCAGAGGACTAACACAGAGACAGACATCAGAGTAACAAATCTATTTAAAATTAATGTAAGCTTGCTGCAGCTGTATGTATGAACATGTGTTTCTGTGCTCACAGTCCAGCTCTCAGGAACCTGCAGTTCATTTTTAGTCTACTTTAAACAGACCTCACAAAAGGCTGATGTGGCTGCATCAGTAGTCTGATTTAAGTACGACACCTTTGGCCAGGGATTAATCTGGAGCATCGCTTCACTGCAGTCTTACGTATTTTCCCCACACCTGAATTAAAAAAAATACTGATATTTACAAATAACAGCTTCAGCTGATGCAGCCTGACTCAATCCTAAATGTTCAGCACACAGAGACACAGAGGGACTGTTTAAAGTTTAGTGTTAACCTGAGTCACTGATCATTTACAGTATTACAGAGTCTGGCAGTCTTTGCATGATGTCCACGTCACTGTAAGTTTCTAGCTGACTCTCAGGTGTGACAGGTGTGCCAGCAGGAAAGAGTAATAATAACCTGCATTATGAGGTTTGTCATGCAGGATTAAAGTAGCCAGGCTTTGTTCACACAGCTAGGATTGTATTTACACTGACCCTGGGTCAGTATAAGTATCATACAGTTTAAACGAAGCACTGAAACTTGCACATATTTATTACAGATGCACTGAAGCTAATTGAGATATTTGCTGTCAGTCTGTGGCTGCGATTAAACACTTTACTGGAAACTTTATTAACTAGTAACTTCATCAGTCATGACAGAAGCTAATATTTCTGTGCTAACATCATTTAAACAGTAACAGCTTTACTGCAATATAAGCTAACGTTTACACCGTAACTTTAATATAAGCTAACGTTTACACCGTAACTTTAATATAAGCTAACCGTAACACCGTAACTTTAATATAAGCTAACGTTTACACCGTAACTTTAATATAAGCTAACCGTAACACCGTAACTTTAATATAAGCTAACGTTTACACCGTAACTTTAATATAAGCTAACGTTTACACCGTAACTTTAATATAAGCTAACGTTTACACCGTAACTTTAAGCTAGCACCATAAAGACGGTAAAACACGTAATAATATCTACAAATGCATCTTAAAGCTGTTATATTAGCACTCGGTGTATTACTAACATAACCACATTAACATTACTGACACTCGCTGACTTTTAATAGTCATTCTATAAACGCTGTCCGTTTAAACGGTCTTACCTGTAAACACTGCTGTATCCACCGGATTCCAGCCAGAGTGGATTCTGGAGTCTTCCCACGCTCCTGTTAGTGATCCTCCATCTGGATGGATGAGAACAACCTTCTGAATAATCCAGCAGGAGATGGCCCATATCTATGGGACTGATTTGTGCTAATAACGCCCATTGTATGGACTGATAACAGCCGAAGCGGGTGAATAAAGTCACCCAGTCGCTAGCTGTGCCATTACCCAGCATACACCACTCCCTCCATAAATGCAATAAATGATACAAAAGTATAACCTATAATTAATTTATCTGCTGTTTCTCGGGTAGTTGTTTAATTATATAATTTATTGTGTTCTGTATACGTCACTACAATGTGATTTTGGAAATATATAAATATACGGACAACAGGCTCTTCCGCTGCAATCTCTTGTCGTCAATAAGCAACGTTTAGGGAGCTCTATAGTATTCAATGAGAGGACCCTGCACGTCGATAAGTGAAGCAGAGGGAGCCTGACCATGTGTGTTGGTGTGGCACTGAGGGGCCATGTTCACATGTGGAGAGACTGTGTGAACCAATCAGTCAGTGTGATAAATTCGATTACATCATCTGTTACTGGCCTGCTAACCATGCTGACAAATAACTGTGTCACATGAGCTCTGTGTTGTAAAGGAAATGATATATGACATTCAAATGCAGGCAAACCTGGCAGACCAGCCCTCCATAGGACCAAGCACAGACTAAAGCCTGATAATTACCTGCACAGGTAAACAACTGGAGTTTTAAACCAGAATTTATAATAATAGAAACTTATTGCATTCTTCTTGTCTAATGATATCAATGGGTTAATATCTCGTTTTTTCTATGTTTCTTTTGATATGTCTGATATATCTCAGACCAACATCTCTGTTGGACTGCATGACCTAGAAAGAGGTTTGCTCTCCTCCCTGACTACATTACCATGCTGTGTTTTCTTCTGCATTAATGTGATCATGTTATTCACCTTGAGGAGTAAATCAGTGTTTCGTGAAACCTGCCGTTACATTCTCCTGTATAACCTCATTCTTGCAGACACTCTACAGATGGCAGTGAGCCAGATACTATACATGATGTCTATTTGTAGAATAACGTTACCTTATCCTGTCTGTGGTATTCTTGTCATGTTTGCTAATCTCACCAATGAAATCTCTCCTCTCACTCTGGTGCTGATGTCTCTGGAGCGATATGTAGCTGTGTGTTACCCACTCAGGCACGCTACTATCATCACCATCAGGAACACAGAGGTGGCCATTATTATGATTTGGATCTTTTGTTCACTGAATATTCTCATTCGAGTTCTGCTGCTGTTAGAATTTCCATTTGAAGAGCTGCAGAGTTTGCAGTTGAAAAGATATGTTTGTAATACATTTCTCATGTTTCTCACACCTGTATCTCATGAGTATGACAAAGCTTACACTTGCTTTCTGTTTGTGTCAGCTTTTGTTGGAGTCACTTGTTCCTATATAGGTGTTATGTTGGCAGCTAGATCGGCCTCCACAGACAAAGCTTCAGCCCAGAAGGCTCGTAACACCCTGCTGCTACATCTGGTGCAGCTCAGCTTCAGCCTCTCGTCAACTGTGAACAATGCATTACTTTTACTCACCTCAAAAACTGTTTCAAATAGAGTGTCTGTGCTCATACAGAATGCTCTTTATGTCCTTCTTTTTATTCTCCCCAGATGTCTGAGTGCACTTATTTATGGTCTCAGAGACCAGACCATCAGACCCATCCTTGTTTATAATCTATGTTGTCAACTGAAACTTTTAGCTGTCACAGCGGAGGCTAAGGTTTACCCTTAGAGTACATTTGGAAAGAAGCAATGAATGTTTCTGTACGCTCATTAAACTCTGTCACAGTCTACTAAGTGACTATCCTAAATTAACTAGAAGCTTCTCCTCCTGCTTTTTCCCTTTTAAGAATAACATGTTGTTGTTACAGTAGTTTTTTAGAAGCCTGTCCTTGTTATAATTTTAATAATCCTCCATTAGTTGCAGTCAGAATGGATGGATGGTGATCTATTTTTTTCCACTTATCCAGCTCAGGGTTGAGGGGCCTGTAACCTTTCCCAGCTTTGGTGGGATATGAGGCAGAGTACACCCTCAACAGATCATCAGTCTATCGCAGGACTAACAGAAACCTAATATGTATGTCTTTGGACTGTGGGAAGTGGGATTCAAACCGGGATCTTCTTGCTCTGAGGAAGCAGTGCTAACCCTGTCAGTCACAATAATTTGAAAAATAAATGTTAAAGTTTCTTTGGTCTCTGTGAACTTAATATAAAAATGTGTGGTGTAACAGTGAATTTCACATACAAGTAGGGATGGGTATCGTTTAGGTTTTATCCGATACCGGTGCCAAACCGGTACTTTTGAAACGGTGCCGGTGCTTAAACGGTGCCCAAACCGGTGCTTAAAGAATGGAAAACACAAAATTGGTCCAAAAACCTCTCATGTTCAGCTGTTTTTTTGTAAAAAGATAACAATGTTAGTCTTTTCTGCAGGTATAGGGCATATATGGTATCACTCTGGGCTGGAAGCAGCTTAAACAATGGAAAAAACACAAACTTTGTCCAAAAACCTCTCATGTTTAGCTGTTTTCCACTTTTTCTTCGGTCATTTTAGCCTTTTTGGCCAGGGTGAAGGGGGTATCTGACATCAAACAAGAAGACAGCCGCATGTAGCTATGATGGTGTTTGCTAGTTCACCTTACATGCATTAATTTAATAACGCGGTTAGCCTACTCAACGTAAATTACACACGAACAACATTAAGCTACTCACGCAGAGAAGAACGGCTGCTGCTGCCATCATCATTTCTGCTACACTGGCAGGGCTAGGTTCATCGGATTTAAAGTGTGACCTCCTTTGACAGTATCAGCTTAAAGCACTTGTTGCAGGCTGCTGAGTTTGCATCTTTTGCTGTGAAGTACAGCCAGACTTTTGACCGCTTTGCCTTGGGCATTTTAATCTGTAGCTCTGCTCTAAAAGAACGTACGTACCTGGACCCGCCTACTATCCTCGAAACGTAAAATGATTGGCTAGAATCTAAAGTGTATCATTCCATACCAGTTGGTGGCGGTAATGCACCTTTCAGTTGTTTGCCAACCGCCAATAGAAATGTAAGGAAGAAGAAAGTGTATCACAGCTCAGGAAAAAAAAGCACCGAAATAAAGCACCGAAATGCGCGCTGCTTTTCGGTCTGGTTACTACCGTTTATGTCAGAACCGGTGCCATGATGGCACCGGATACCGGTACCCATCCCTACATACAAGCGTACAGTGCAAACACCATTTGAAATTAGGAGTCAACCTCTTAACCCTCTTGTTGTGCTTCAGGATTTCTTCAGTATTTGGCTTCAGTTTTCAAGGACAGTACATTCACTGAGGAGGCTGTTTGGTTACAGTGAAGGCAGGATTTGTTTTGCTTTATTTCTGTTTAATCAAATATAATTTTTAGAACAGGTCTGTGTAAGTGTGACATCGTGGTTTCATGGCTGTTACTAACTCTCTTATTTACAGTTCTGCAGCTCTTACTGATTAAATATGTTGCTATCAAACAATATTCTGAGGCTCACAACTGTAATAACACAACACAGCTACAGTAAAAAATATATTATAGTACATGATAAAAAAAAACTATCAAAGTAAAGTAAAAATACTAGTCTCCATCCATTAATCTTCTTCTGCATATCCTGATTAATCAACCAAAGACCCAAGAAGACTTTGCCTCCACCCCAGCTGTAAAACTCAGAAACAGTCTTATTTGTTATCATCTATCGTCCACCTGGGCCTCACACAGAGTTTTTGTCTGATTTAGTGCTCAGCTCAGGTAAAATAATTATTGTGGGTGATTTTACCATCCATGTAAATGCTAAAAATGACAGCCTCAACACTGCTTTAGACTCAATTGGCGTCTCTCTGCATGTAAAAGAACCCACCCACCACACGAATCACACTCTGGAATTTGTTTTAACATATGGGATAGAAACTGCCACAGTTAGCAAGTTGGCAGAACGTGTGGACAGGATAGAGACGTGAAACATAAAAACCTGAAATGGGAATGTGAATGTGAAGACAAGTGACGAGGAACATGGAGCCTGGAACACAGAGAAATACCACGGGTGAAAACACAGGGGAAAACAATCAGGATGATGAAGAGACGAACCAGCAACAAACAAGGAAGACCCAGGGCTTAAATACCAGAGATGGGCAGTAACGCGTTACTGTAATCCGATTACTTTTTTCAAGTAACGAGTAAAGTAAGGGATTACTATTGCAAAAAAGGTAATTAGATTACCGTTACTTTCCCGTAGGAACGCTGCGTTACTGCGTTACTAAAAACGTGATTTTTTTGCGAGAATGTCTCATGACAGTGACGTAAGCGAGTGCGACGTTCGTGACAACAGCTGTGTGCAGATCAACAATGGATCATATATCGAGTGCAGAGAGAGTATGAGCGTGCAGCGTTTAAAGCGTGGAAGTACTGACCTTACTTTGAGTTTGATTCCATAAAAAGTGACAAAAACATTAGTGTCCGTTGTGCGTGGGAAGAAAACTTCTTTTTACAGCGAAAAAAACCCTAAACTTCCAAACAAGCACCGAGTAGCTACGACGTAATGGGAAACTCACAGAGAAACTCGCGGATTCTTCCACTGACCGCGGCACACCTGCACCAGGGTAAACCTCCGCCTACCCCACTCCTGCTTTACAGGTGAAAATAGAGCAACAGGACCGCTAGTCTTTGACTTTATTTATTTTCTGCTGTGTTTTACTTGCATCTATTTGAAAGACTGAGTGTAAACACAAAAAATATTTTATTTTATGTGCTGGAATGTGCAGAAAATAGGTTTAAATATTAAACTAATTTCTTCCAGTCAGAGAATGTTGCAGATAATTAAATGTTTGTTTGATGCATAAAGTTAAAAGATTAAAACTAATAAAACAAGTTTTAAAAAGAGACTTTTCCATTTGATTACATTTTGTATGATGATTATGCAGAAAAAGTAGAATTGGGCTGAAAGATCTATCACTTTATCACCTATTCAGGTTGTAAATCGTGTTTTTAAAAAGTAACTAAGTAACTAAGTAATTAATTACTTTTGAAAATAAGTAATCAGTAAAGTAATGGGATTACTTTTTTGGGGAAGTAATCAGTAATTAGTTACTGATTACTTTTTTCAAGTAACTTGACCAACAGACAAGTTAAATACACAAGTAGGAAAATGAAAGGATGGGGAACTGGTGAGAACACAGCTGGGACAAATCAGACATAACAAGACACAGGGGAAGCAAAACTCAATACATGGACACAGTAAGCAAGCAATTTATTTATATAGCACTTTCAGAACAACCCCAGCTGAACACAAAGTGCTGTACACTTGACATACCAGAAATGATACATTGAACAAAATAAAATAAAATAAAATAAAGAAAAAATGGTTTTTTAAAACCGATGACAGGACATAGACTGCCAAAGCCTATCCATGCATCTATCCATTTTCTTCCGCTTATCTGGGGCCAGGTCGCGGGGGCAGCAGCCCAAGCAGAGAAGCCCAGACCTCCCTCTCCCCAGCCACTACCAGAGCTTATCCAGGGAAACACCAAGGCGTTCCCAGGCCAGCCGAGAGATATAATCTCTCCAGCGTGTCCTGGTGTGTCCCGGCGGGAAATGCCAGAACCACCTCAGCTGGCTCCTTTCGATGTGGAGGAGCAGCAGCTCTACTCGGAGCGCCTCCTGGATGGCCAAACCTCTCACCCTATCTCTAAGGGAGAGGCCAGCCACCCTACCAAGGAAGCCCATTTCCACTGCCTGTATCCGCAATCTTGTTCTTTCGGTCACTACCCACAGCTCGTGGCCATAGGTGAGGGTAGGGACGTACATCGACCGGTAAATTGAGAGCTTCAGAATCCAAAATAAAAACTTAGAACCCAGGAACAATAAATATAATAAAACAGAAAACCATAATTCGAAGAATAAAACTTTAACCAAAAACACAAAACAATGAATCACAGACCCAGGACCGTGACAGCCCTCAATCCCTCTTTTGTCTGTGTAAGTCTGGCTGAAGCTGGCACAGTCTGCTCTCCACTGCAGCTGGCAACAGCCCCAGCTTCTCTCAGCCATCCGTCTCAGTTGCAGCCGATCCCGCTCCGGTTGTGCTTGTCCCATTGTCCCCTTTCCATGTAGACCATGAGAATGGTGAGGGTGCGGTGCTGAGCCAGGCCTTCTGGGCCAGCAGTTTCAACGACCAACTTGTCGGCGCAGAGCACCAAACCGGTATGGTGTGTGGGTCACTTAGGTTGATTTTTCTACTATGGACAATTCCAAGTAGGACTGAAGATTCAGTTCGAGTTTTAAATCATTTCATTCTCCTACAGTCTTAGCTACAACGGTTTAAGAGGGCTGTATCTTTTTTTAATTGTTTGAGTGTTGATATAAGAAAAAAAAAGTAACTGAAGGGGCTATCTACATGCACTTGTCCATTTTTATTTGTTCCTTCCTAGATGGTAGGATAAGTTAGTTATTCCCGGTCACCACTTAATAGTTACAATTGTGTAATTTCTTTCCTACTTTACGGCACTTGAAATGCTTTATTTTGTACATGTATGTACACCGTAGTTGAGCTAATGTTTTCTTTGTCACTGAGGTGCACTAGTTAAAACTATGCCCACCTTATATGCAGTAATGGCTAACACATTTATCTCCCCTTACATCTCCCGACCACAGTCACGGGACCAACGGTGAGGAATGGTTAACAATGGGGTGGCTGTAGTTTAGGAGGTCGAGCAGGTCATTGGTGTTACGACCCCTGTCTGCATGTCAGATATCCTTAAGCAAGATGCTAACGCCAAGTGTCTCTCTGATGCATCCATCAGAATGTGAATGTTAGATAGAAAGCATGGAAAAGGTGCTTGTATGAAGAATCCATTTACCAAAGAGAAAGCCTTCTCCAGACAAAACTGGCTTCAGTTCATTGTTGGCTCTGGAGGTGTCACAGATTCATGCACCGTCTCTGTGGAACGGAGTACAACTGCTGCATGCAATCTGCTTAGCCACCAGCAGATGGCGCTACTTCTCCATCGATTCCTCAAACACAGACTTATCTTCTCTCATTGAGCAGGTTGTGCTGCTGATTTGTTTCCAGGGCTGCTTGAACCTCTGGTCACCTCGTCAGTGTCTCCCTAACAAAACAAGAATAAAAACAAAAACTAATCAAAAACCAAGATATCTGAAGCTCTGTGGTGAGAAACCCTGTGTTTCAAGTTAGAGTTCCTTATGTGGTGTGCATCAGAGAAGAGGATGACCTAAAGACTGTGTCTAACACTCCTCCTAAGCATTTTTAGCACCTTGTTGGTGACACCTCTGCTCTGTTTCTGGCTTTTGTTAATAAAATCATCAGAAAGTTCCTGAACCACTCCATCTTTGTCCACCTCAGTCACATCCTGATTTCCCTCCAGATCCTCTCTGATCACGAGCAGCATTAGTACTCCAGCCTACATTGGCTACAGCTGCACTCACTGCTAATTTACCTCTGTTGTTCCAAAGCAGGGGGTCTCAAACAAAAATTAGCTGTGGGCTCTGCTGGCACTGTTATCTCATGTGAGGACCACTTTAGTGTTCAAGCAGTAGGATAAACAAACAAACAAGAAAACACCCACAAATATTTCAGAAAATGTAGTGTTTTTTTAATAAAATTTCAAATATTGTATAACATGAAAAAAGTTCAAATCTGAACTCAATTTTTTTTTCCTCCGTCTTAACTGAAGCCTTTCATTGAACTACCAAATAAACACACGGGCCATCTCTGTCTGTCCACACACGTGGCAGCACTGCTATGGGCAGTAGCGGTTTTAGATACGGGCGCCACGAGCGGTTGCCCGGGGCGGCATCGTGGTGGGGGCGGCATCACGGCTCGTTCTCATGCTGCCCCGACATCATGCCAGCGCATATTGGGAATGGCATTGGTTTTCTATCGCCCATTTGCTGGGAGTAAGGGCGCCCTCCGTTTGCGAGGTGCGCCTGCTGCTTGCGGCACAGGGAGGAGAGGGGGGGGCGGCGGGGGATGCTCTGGCTGGCTGGAGCAGCAAAAATTTCCAACTCGCAAAATAAAACAAATTACAAACAAACCAACAAACACGAAAACAGCAGACATCATGATACAGACTTATAATTTGCACCGATGTTTTTTCGAAATTCTATACGCGAAAAGTGAGCGCGAGAGCCCTCGGTGCGCCTGCTCGCTGCTGAAGTCAAAGTAAACTTTATTGTCATCTCCGCTACAGACAGTCCAGTATATAGAGAGACGAGAGAACGAGGCTCCAGTTACAGCAGTGCAAGTAAACAAACAGAAACTAAATATACACTTTAGGACTCGGGGTAAAGGGATCAATAACAATTTAAAATGTATATTTTATATTTTGTTGATTTAATGTCTCACACACAACCCGTTTTTAAACTCTAAAAAAAAGAGAAAAGCAGAGGAGGAGTGTAGCGACTTCCACAGTCGCTAGAGGCCGGGGACTGAGCCTGCCTATTTGCCTCTCAACTTTACGCAATAATGCGAGAGGTGGAATTGCTTGCTTGTTTATTAAAGTGCTTGAAAAGTTTACAGAGCAATGTGATCGGCTCGCGATTCAAACTCTTAAAACATCACAGGCTCTAATGCAACAAGGGGAAACTCGTTGTGCTGCGGTCAACAAAAACTACGGCTACCCAGCCCTCCTCTCTGTCAAAATCAAACCAGTGAAAGACAGACTGACAACGCCCTCTTAATGTCACCGCTAGCACCCACGTGACTCCCGTTACACATCACCATAGCAACCAAACAAATGAAAACCCAGTGATCATTAAAATTCAATACATTTAATTATGACTCCTACAAGGAGAAACGAGCAAAAGATACAGGTAAGCAGATGTGTCATTGGATAATGGCAGGTCATCCTAAAACATTAAGAATCAGGATACTTTCTTAATCCCTAAGGAAATTATGTGGGTTACAGTTCCTCCAAGAAGAAATGGTAAAAATAGCAACAGTAACAGACTAAACTCCAAAAAATATATACAATAATATAATATTAATTAGTCAGTGTCAATTGTTGATTTGTCCTGTTCTCATTGTATGACGAATTATGATGTCTGTTTAGTAGCCGTTTGCATACAACGCATACGCTGTCTCTCTCTTCATGTGTGCGTGTGTGTGTGTGTGTGTGTGGGGGGGGGGTGTCTCTGGAGGGTGTTACTGAGGCGTGCCACCACCATCGGTATGGTTTGGTTCTGCAGATGAACAAATACGTCTGTTTCTCTCATACATCCTTACATTC
Organism: Neolamprologus multifasciatus; assembly: GCF_963576455.1. Classification (NCBI taxonomy): domain Eukaryota; kingdom Metazoa; phylum Chordata; class Actinopteri; order Cichliformes; family Cichlidae; genus Neolamprologus; species Neolamprologus multifasciatus. The sequence goes on along the minus strand of NC_140448.1, from coordinate 32,695,388 downwards.
GGTGTGTCTGCTGGTATTGTGTTAGACAGGCCGGCCTCCACAGACACAGCTTTGGCCCTGAATCCTCGTAACACACTGCTGAGCTTCAGCCTTTCGTCAACTGTGAACCTTTTTTACCTCAAAAACGGTTTCAAGAAGAGTGTCTGTGCTCGTGCAGAATGCTTCTACGTGTCTTATCGTTCTTTGCAGAGCTCTGAGCACCCTTATCTATGAGCTCAGGGACCAGAGCATCAGACTCACCCTGAAGGCTGAGTGAAGGCTGAGGTCTGCCCTCAGGACATCAGGCCGATAGATACTTCTTGTTGTTGCTGTTACTTTTATTAAGTCTGTGAATGGTCTTTATCACCATTGATCAGTGGTCTTTGATCAATTGCCATTACAAGTGCCATATTAATGATCAAGGATTATGCAAATGTCTTGTTTATAAGGTTGGAAACCTGCAGTCAGCTGAGACTGTAGAAGTCACCTGATGATGAAACGTTTCTCCCACTGAGAACGTCTAGATCAGGGGTCCCCAATCCCAGTCCACGGGGCCGGTGTCCCTGCAGGTTTTAGATGTGTCCTTGATCCATCACAGCTGATTTAAAAGGAGAAATTATCTTCTCAACATGTCTTGAAGTTCTCCAGAGGCCTGGTAATGAACTAATCATGTGATTCAGGTGTGTTGACCCAGGGTGAGATCTAAAACCTGCAGGGACACCGGCCCTCGCGGACTGGGATTGGGGACCCCTGGTCTAGATGAACAGAATCAACCTTTTGGGCTGTCCACGTTTAATGGAGTGACAATAAAGAAAAGTATCTATTTCAAACGTTTTCCTGATGTCTCTCATCCCCAGAGACCGACGTTGTTCCTTTTCAGGTTTCTGCAGGAGGATATTCACTAAACCTGGAGTGTTTTCAACAAAAAGCGATGCTGCTGTTAGTTTCAGAACCTCAGACTGATGGTGAGGGAAACAGAGACCTCCAAAATAAATATAAAAAGTATATATAGCATTAAAATATCGTTGCTGTTCCTTTTTTCGTACATAAACAGGCTTCGCGTTACTGTCTGTTGCTTTGAGGCCTTCAGACACAAAAACAGAATTATTGTTGATCTTCTTTAAGCGTATTGATCTTTAATCTTCTCAGCACAGCATGAAAGAGGTGGCAAAATGTTTTCTTGCACGCTTTCAGCCAAATCTGCACCACCGATTTATATGAATATCATTTTAACGCGTTATCGGTGGGGATCACTCCCATTGCTGAGTTCGTGCTCGGACAGACTTCCTGTGTATCGTTGAATAAATATAGACAGGTTGCGATTTCATGCTTTTTTATTTTAAATACATATAGATATAATACTCTTTAATTATTTTCATGTGTACGAAACGGCGACGTTTGGATTTTGTTTTTAGGTGCTATTTGCAGCGTCGTCGTGACGTTTGACGTATGAAAGTGCGTGCTGACGCTGCGTGCGGCCGTTTTCCCTCCTCGTTGACAAAGCTGTGCGGTGGATGTTGAGCTAAAGCGCTTCCATCGCTGAACTTTCTGACTCTGTAGCTTGGTCAGTGTGGACGGAAGGCAAACAGAGAGGCGGGTGTCACATTGGTGTTAAAGGTCAGTGTCTTTTAAAACGTTTCTTTTGTCTGTCTTAGTTTTGTTTTGCTATCGTTCACTTAGCTGCAAAGCTAGCTAGCTGCTTAGCATTAGCTTGACGCAGGTAACTCGTAACAGCGATTAAACTGCGCGCCTGTAAACATCCAGGACAACGGTGAGATTGTAACGGGGTAATCTAAACCTCTACACCGTCCTCTTCACCGGGCGACGCGGCTGTTTGGTAGCTCGGTGTGTGTCGGCTAGATTCACGGAGCTAACTTGTTGTTAGCGGGAGCGGAAATAATGCTACATGACTTCACCTGCGGTTTGGAGCTGGTTTGGTCTGGCTCGGACTCGCCCGGTTAGGAGCCGGAATAGCACCTACTGTAAACCCGCCCAGTTTTTCCAACATTAACGTTTGTGTTTCGGATGTTTGTGACTAACCGGGGGATCAGCTCGGTTAGCCGCACGTGGAGGCAAATCGAGGTCGGCGAGAAATGACCGATAGCCTGATAATGTGCTCACAGAAGTCGTTAGAACAATGGTAAGGATAAACGCGTGCAGTTTCCGTCAGCTGGGGTGATTTTGTACCCGTGAAGCATTTAAAGAATTCCACCTTAAATGCTTCCTGACTGGATTCGTGGAGCGAGATGAAGATCAGAGGTTTGACTCATGGCTTCATGTGTCTGTTTCCATCCCTGACAAAGAGAATAAATGAAAAACATGATTTGAAACAAAACAACAAACCACAGCTGGAACCAACACCTGGCGTTTCTTGTGTAAGAGGGCCATGTCACACACACGCCAAACCCTCATTACAGATGAACCACAGTAAAAACAAGGTGCGAATATTGAATGAGTAAAGGTATAACAGCCTCGCCGTCAGTGAATTTGTGATTTTCAGTGTCTCTGTAGCAGAAATGCTGTTGCATGTTGTTCGAACATGTAGAAAGAGCCCAGAGTTAATTATCCAACACAAAGATTTGTTTTTCATCTAAAACGCATCAGAGCCGACTGTCGTGTGTCAAATGTACTCAGAGGAGATCGAGAACGCCTAACCTGCACAAAAGATGCTTTAGAACAGGAAGTGCAGTGATTTCTAATCAGGAGTGAGAGCAGTCGTTGTCCTCGTGTTCTCAAATATACACAAGAAGACTTCATCGTAACACTGTAGTCACAGGACTAAATCACAGGATTGTGAGTACTGCTGTAATTAAATTCATTCCCACAAACACTTGCTGAAGGGCACTCCTGCACACAGAAGCAGCGTTTGCACTGATGAGCAACAACAGGACAGAGCTGAACACCACCTGATGGTGTTCCTCCATAAAAGCTGTAGAGCTTTTGGTCTGAGCTTTGCAGCGGCTGAGTGTAAGTGTGTTCCTGTTGTAGAGAGTAACACTGCAAATGCTGAGTCCCGCTGTTCTTCTGCCTGTAACAGTTGCTGCATGTGCAGTTTAACAGCTGGATGGAGCTTCTGGTCTGAACCAGTGAGAGTGCAGTGTCATGGTTGGACACGCTCCTCTGTCGTCACGTCTGGGTTAAAAACAGAGCTCGGCATTTCCTCTTGTTCCGGCTCCTCCCACCATCTAAAGGCGTGAGACTATGAGTCATGCTCATTGGCTCTTCTAAAGTCCTCTGTGAGGCTGAAGCCAAAGTTCTGTTTGTAAATGTGGTTTCTCAGAGCAGAAGCTGTCTGTCAAACATTTAATTTGAGTGACGTCAGAGAAGTTTTCCTCCTGCTGTTCAGAAGGTTTTTACTCAGCTGGGACACTAAAGTGTCTTTAAGCCATGATCTACGGTCAGTGTGTTACCTGCAGCAGGCGGCAGTAAACCACACCCCTAAACAGACATACGAGCTAAACCTGAAAGATCCAGTGTGGGTTTAAGTGAAGCTGTTGCTCTCCATCAGACTCCACAAACACGGCAGCAGAAAACAGAAGCTGCACATCTGCTGCCTCGATCGGTTAGTCGGTGGGACTGAAGATAAACGTTTGATCTAAACTGTACGGTGGTGTTTGTGTCCACAGAGACTTATGCTGTCCTGCTAGCAGGGCAAGATGTTCAACAAATCATTTGGGACGCCCTTCGGTGGCGGGGCGGGAGGATTTGGCACCTCGTCCACCTTCGGTCAGCAAAGTAAGTGAATTTCTTTTTGTACAGGAGCGTGAGCTCGATACCTCGGGCGAGTCAGAAATGCCAAATATCCAAACTAATGTGGAAGAAATGATGACAGCAGCACATCATTAGGATGTTCTCACACACACGCACACACACACACACACACACACACAGAGTTTTATTACGCTTCAGTTTGAATTCCTGAAGCGTAGTAGAGATTCAAATTTACAAAAACAAAAGTGAAACGTCAGGAGACGGTCGATGTTTTCACTATCAGCAGACTGATCATTGCAACGCGAGGGCCCGTGATAACGCAGCGACTAAATATCTCACAGATAGAAAAACGTAGTTCCCTCTGATGGAGGTGGACGTGAATCATCTGGTCTCTTTTCTCCAGACACGGGCTTTGGGACGACGGGAGGCTTCGGCACGTCTGCGTTCGGGGCGACGACAAACACTGGAGGACTGTTTGGATCCACGCAGAATAAACCAGGTTTGTGTTTCATTCAGCAAACATTTTTGTGGTGCTTCAAAACTTCTCACACACACACACACACACACACAGGTCCATAAGGCACCGAGTGTTGTTTAGTGTGTTTCAGTGTGCATAGATGAGATTTTGCAACAATCTTAAACCGCACCTGAACGCAGCTCGGCGCTGTCTCCGATGACTTCACGTGGTTTTTCAGTCTTGCTTTGTTGATGTGTGCTCGGCTGCAGAGAAACTGTCGCTTCAAAGCTTCCTTTCTGCTCTCGGCCTGTTCTGTGCAAATCCAGTAAAATGATCCTTCAGAGGCGGCTCAGTCATGAGGGGCGTGTCTAAAGAAGGAAAACTCGTAAGTGCTGACCTGTCCGTGTTGCTCCTTCAGGTGGGCTCTTTGGGTCCAGCACGTTCAGCCAGCCGGCAACTTCCTCCACCAGCACCGGCTTCGGTTTCGGCGCAGCGAGCGGCACCTCCAGCAGCCTGTTTGGCAACACTGGCACAGGCACCACCGGTGGACTCTTCTCCCAGCAGAACAATGCTTTCGGCGCCAAGCAAGCCACCTCGTTTGGAAGTGAGAACCCTCCAAACCCTCACTCTCGTTTTTATTAAAAACGATAAATCCCCGCAGCGACGACAACGAGAGAATCAGAACTTAAAGAACTAAAAGCATGTTTACAGTTTTATGTAAATATGAGAAAAACGCTGTTGTGGATTTGAAGCAGCTGCTCCGACTCTCCTTCTGTTCGCCCTGTAATGACGTGAACTCTCTCTTCAGGCTTCGGGACGAGCACCAGCAGCAGTGGCGGCCTCTTCGGCTCCACCAACACCACCTCCAACCCGTTCGGCGGGGCTACGTCCCTGTTTGGAGGTTCGGGGTTCTCCGCCACTCAGCAGCCGGGAACGACCGTGAAGTTCAACGTGAGCGACTCTTCTTCCCCTTTAATCGTCTTTCTGCTCATTGTCAGACACGAAAGCGTCTCACTGTTTTTATGCTCTGTGTTAAATTTGTTTTCCCTCCTTCAGCCGCCGACAGGAAGTGACACAATGGTGAAGGCGGGCGTGACAACGAGCATCAATACGAAGCACCAGTGCATCACTGCCATGAAGGAGTACGAGAACAAGTCTCTGGAGGTGCGTTTTCACTCAGCTGGCCGCGGCTCTTAAACGCAGCCACTAAAAACTCAGTTTTGTTGTTTGACGATGTTTCTTCTTCTCCCTGCAGGAGTTGAGGCTGGAGGACTACCAGGCGGGCAGGAAGGGCCCAACCAACCCGATGGCGCCGGGAACCGGCAGTCTTTTCGGCCAGGCCACGGCCACGTCCAGCGCCACCACCGGCCTCTTCGGATCCTCGGCTCCCAACACCAGCTTCTCCTTCGGCCAGAACAAGAGCACCTTCGGAGGGCGTGAGTAGCTGTGACGTAGAGCCCACAAATAATAAGAAGTGTTGACGAGAGCAGGTGAAGTGACGTGCGTGTCTGTCTGTTCAGCAACTACCGGCAGTTTTGGCGCGACCACGGGCGGCCTGTTCAGTCAGCAGACCCAGCAGCAGGCCGGCAGCCTCTTCAAGCCCTTTGGTGCGACCACCACCGCCCAGAGCACCGGCTTCTCCTTTGGAAACACCAACACGATAGGACAGGCCAACACCAGCAGCATGGTGAGATTAGCTCCGCCTCACTGTGTGTGACACGATGTCATCAGGTTGAGTTTGGTTGCTGCTCACTTTCACACAATTTCACTCCTGCAGCCACAAAAAGTAAAGACGTGTTTGCAGGTGGAAACCTGCAGACTTTCACTTTGATTCAGCTTCGTTTAGCAGCCAAAGCACGCGCTGTCGTCCAGTGATGGGAATAACGGCGTTACAAGTAATGGCGTTACGTTTTCAGTAAAAGTAATCTAACTAATTACTATTTCTATCGTTACAACGGCGTTACAGTTACTAACAAGAAAATGCAGCGTGGTCGCGTTACTGTTTTTCAACAAACAGACGGTTGGAGCTGTGTTCAGCTGGTTCAGCAGCTGATATCAGCGGCAGGAAGTATCTGTAAGTAGTCTGGACGCTACAGCTTTAAGCAGCTGCGCTCCTGTGGACAGCGATCACTTTCTGCCCGACGATCACTTTTTGGCACAACACCTGGAGCTCAGGGGGCAAAACAATCACATGCTGTTTGACCGCGGAAGAATAAAGTAGTCGTGGTAAGACAATCACATGACCACTTCAAGATGACAAAGCAACAAGGTGCCAGTTTATAAATTGTGTTGATCGGCCAGTAAAACCAGAGTCATGATAAACATGTTTTTCCTCAATAGTTTCATCACGTTTCTGTAAGGACAGCGCAGCGAGCACGCTCTGCTTATGAGCAAAAAAAACAAAAACAAAAACAACCCGTTGGTGGAAAAATGCACGATGTCGACCAATCAAAAAATGGCAACATGACATTTTGTGTGGCGTCTTGTTGAAGAACAGCTGATTGTTCTGTAAATAGTTTGAAATGGTTTAAAAAAAAAAAAAAGGGTCAAAGGTAAACGGCTGCAAATAACTTTGTTTGCAAAACGTGTGGATATGATTTTAAAACTGAGGATTTATATTTGCATTTAAAGTTATGAAATATGATCATTAAACATGTTTGTGGTTGTTACAGTAAAAATATAAGTTTTTCTACTTGGATTTTATGTTCTTTGTCTGATTTCAGATCAATTGTGTTAACACAGTTTGTCAAAATGAAATCACGACTGTAAATTCAGACACGTGAGGCTGTGCTGAGACCAAACAAGACAAATAGTTTTTAAAGGTGAAATGTGGAGGAAACATCAAAACTAGTCAAAAATGGCCGATTATACCCGGGACCCCAGAGGGTTAAACGTTTTTTTTTTTAAAGTAACGCAATAGTTACTTTACAACTAATTAATTACTTTTAGAATCTTGTAACTCAGTTACTTTTTTGAAGAAGTAACTAGTAGCTATAATGACTTTTTCAAAGTAACTTGCCAACGCCGCTGTCGTCTCAGTTCGACGTTCAGCTGCCTCTGCGTCGGTGCAGCATGTTTTCTCTTGACTCTGAAGCTGTTTGAAGTCACAGTGAGGTTGTTTGGATGTTTCTTCAGGGTTTGTTTGGGAACACGGCGGCGTCTCAGTCGGGCGGCTTGTTCGGCTCAGCTCAGACCAGCACCGCCACTGGTTTCGGGACAGCCACGGGCCTGTTCGGCCAAACCAACACTGGATTTGGGAATGTCGGCACTCAGGTTGGGATCAGAGCAGACCCATTATTGTCCAGTTGTGAATTATTTGTGTGTGTGTGTGTGTGTGTGTGTCCGGCGTGCAGCAGCTCCTCCCCTCATCAGATGTTTCCTCATCAAACTCTTGTTTGTGATGCAAACACCTGTGTCAGTACAGTTTGAATGAAGCACAGACGGTCTGATTTCAGTCTGAAGGACACGGCGCTTCGTTCGTGTCCTGCCCGTGTGCTCTGCTGTTTGTGAGGACAGTTTGACATAAAGGAGCAACGACTTATTCTTTATTCTATGAAAGCGGGGAAAGAGATGGATGATCAAATGCAGCAGGACGTGTGCTGCAGAGTTTCAACCACGTGTACAACAAAGAAGCTCAATAACATCGATTTTAATGTCTTTACTGGTAGAAGTTAGCAAGTCTGTTAAAAAGCAACACGTTTAAGCATGAGCAGAGCTGCTGTTAACAATCTGTGAACTTTGACCTGTTAACTGTAAAATAAATCAGTGATTATGGTTTTTCATAGTGAAGTGACAGGAGGACAAAACTGTAAAAAATAACTTATCATTTACGGATCTGTTTGGGTTGCAGCTCAGTGTGAGAGTCTAACCCTGCACCCACGCTGTTAGCTTCCTCCACGCTGTTAGCTTCACGGTTAAAGTTAACGAGTGCGCCTGTTTTCAGGAGGATGCCTTTAATGACTCGGAGAACAAATATTCCAGAGCATGCGGGGAAGCTCGTGTGTTTCCAGGCAGATGCTTCTTCGAGCTGTGCGTCACTGTTACGCGTCGTCTTCTCTGAGCACTCGCAGCTCTTTTGTAGTCCTGAGTTTAAGTTTGACTGATCCTTTACGTATCCTGTGACTTTGGCTTCTGCAGCAGAGTTTATTCGGTAACAAGACAGCCGGGTTCGGCACCACCACCACCAGTGCCCCGTCCTTCGGCACCACCACCGGCCTTTTTGGGAACAAGCCCACCCTCACACTGGGAACCGGAACCAACACCTCCACCTTCGGTAAGTCGGCTGAAAATATGTAACGATGTCGACGTTTCTGCGCCTCCGGCTCTTCAGCTCGTCCTGTTTGATTGTCTGGCTGCAGGTTTCGGTGCAAACCCTGCTGGAGGAGGACTGTTTGGGAACAAGTCCACCACCGGAGCGCTGGGGACCGGACTGGGAACCAGCTTCGGTACAGGTAACACACCCAGTAACCGCCTCGTTGCTTTAACTGGGACACTCACCGCTGCTCAGTCAGCCAGAAAAAACTCAACAGTCAGTTTGTCCACATCTGTGTGTCCAGCAGTCGGCCCCGGGCAGACACTGTTTGGCAACACCCAGAACAAACTGGGCACCGCGCTGGGAACGATGGGAACATTCGGAACAACGGGATTCAACAGTGGAACGAGCACCCTGGGATTCGGAGCGACGCAGCCCGTCGGTGAGCGGCCACGTGTTTTAGAGATGAGGACAGATTAATGCTTTAAAACGTTGTAATTTAGTTCCTTCATGTTTGTTTTATGCTGCTGGTAAAAATGTGACTCAAGCTGACCTCCGGCTGCTGTTTCACGTCCCCGCTGGCACACGTGGAGCGTTAACGTCTTCTCGTTTCCAGCCCTCACAGATCCCAACGCAGCGGCTGCCCAGCAGGCCATGCTCCAGCAGCAGCTCAGCGTGCTGGCGTACTCGCCGTACGGAGACTCGCCGCTCTTCAGAAACCCGCTCTCAGACCCCAAGAAGAAGGAGGAGGTAAGGGTGACGTAGCCGATGAGCTCCAGCTGCTCATGTATGAAGTTATTTTTAAATTGTATCGAGATCCAAAGATGAGGATTTGCTTTCAGTTTGAACTTCACTGCAAAGAAGCCGTCAAACTGGAGCTTCTGCCCCGCATCAGGCTCCGCCCACACTAACCCAGACAAATCTGAAAGCGGCGTTTTCATTTGAAAAGTCCACACTTTTCACGTTTTCACAGAGTTTTGCGTCCACATTGAAATGGCCAAAAACGCTGACGTTCCTGCGCATGCGTGAAATGTAAGAAGATTCGACCCGCCTCATTTCTGTCTGCCGCTTATTTACTTTCCGGCTCTTTGAAAGTTTTTTAAATGGACTAACAACGAGCTGGAGTTGTTGCTGCGAGTAACACAAAAGTACAAAGTTGCAAAAGTGAGTGAGAATTAAAGAATTTGAAGAAAAGCTCTCTGGAGCATGTGCAGACTGATGTTAATCTTTAAATCTGTCAAACAAAACAACTGCTGTATAATGCCCTCCGCTGTCTTAGTTTGTCACATGACTGCATCATATGACTAAACTGTGTCATTATTTTCGAGAAGGCTCCGGGTTTGCTGTCCACACTGTGATGCAACAACAGCGTTTTCAAATGTATTCGCTTTGGAGAGCATCTTCAAAACGCCTCAGTGTGGACGGGAGGCAAAAACGCCGAGAAAAAGATGTATTTTCAAACAAAAACATATTAGTGGGAGTAGGGCTGCCACATGATCATCGACGACTGATTTAATAGTCGACGTGTCGTTTGAAGCTTTGTAAGATCCCAAAAGACGCAGGAATAAGTAGTAGGATTTAAGAGTGTCATAACGGACTGAAACAGAAGATGGCAGAACAGGCGTTTCCCCGCAGCACGCCGTGTAATAAATACTCACAAAGAAAACGGCGCCGTTACAACTTATGTCTAAAAATGTATCGTTTCATGCATCGGTTAAAACACTCGACTCCAGCTACATGACGCGCAGCTGGAAACACTTCACGCAAGTCGAGATTCACAGAATTTACAGAAATTGTTACATTTTTGTGATTTATATCGTTACCGGACGATAGATGTTTGATATCAGGATATGAGATTGTGGTCTCTAACGTTCTGTTCTAACGTTTGAGTCTAAGGTCTATTTTTTTGCACCTGGCAGCTCTTTTGCTTCTCATCCGTGAATAATCTGCTCTTTCACGTGATTCAGTTTATTTTGAAAAATCTCAACAGGATCTTGAGCTTTATTGTGAAAGGTTAAACAAGCGGACACGCGATGCTGTTACCGTTGTTGTTGCTAACGACAACGCATAAAACAGGCGCTTGTCCGTCCGTAGTGTGGTTATATTAAATATAAGAGAAAGAGAGAACTTTAAGAAATTAATAACTACAGTGACATCAGAACCATGAAAAAATATTGCTGTAAACAGTTTATTTTGCGACACCACAAAACAAACGATAGCATAAAATGAAACGACAGACGTTTTTATATCGTTATCCGATACATTTCGTTATATCGAACAGCCCTACTATAAGGCGCACTTAAAATCCTTTAATTTTCTCAGAAGTCGACAGCGCGCCTTATGTATGAATTCTGGTTGTGCTCACTGACCTTGAACCGATTTTATGTGCTACATGGTGCACAGCAGTCAAAATGTTTTAGTACAACTTTGCTAAGCTACGAAGCCGCACCACTTGATGGATTGTCGGAGCATTAGGGCTACCGTAGTCTGGAGCCTCGCTGAGTAATCTGGGTCCTAAACTCCGCCCCTTCTGGTCCCAAAGTCAAACGAACACTGCAGCATCACTGAGAGTTAAAAACTGTCTAAATTCTTTCATCTTCAATAAAACTATCAGCGTTGCTGCTTTACCAGGTGTAACAATGAAGTTTAACATCCAGGCATCCATGAAAACAGGATTTATTACATTTAACAGAGTTAGAAGTTAGCAGGAAGTTAGCTCGCTAGCTTCTATCTAAATACAATATAGCATGTCCTGACTGCGGGGTTTTGGAAACAAATTCAAACGTACAGCTCTGTTATCACTTCCAACATAAATGAAGACAGAAAACTAAACAGCAGTGACGTTTGTAGGGTTACTGAAGTTTGGCTAGCTGGTATATCATGATGTGCTACGTGACCGCTAGCGACACAGCTATGTTAGCATAATATAAACACGTTAACTTTTTTCCACTGGATAAAAGTTAACGTGAGTGTTCTCGGTGGTTAAACAAATTCAGTCACATGGCAGGATGCTGTAAAAGGACCAAACTTCAGCCAGGAGAACGACTGAGATAATCCATCCACAATACGAGGTTAGTCATTCATATACTGCAACAACACGGGAATAGAGCAGCTGTGAGAGAATCCAGCATTAATGAATCAATGGTACAGAAGTGGAGGAAGCGCAGTTTTTGGCTTTCCTCATATTCCAAATGTGCTTCGTCTCTTCACGATTACTGTCATTCGGCATAATTTGCAGCTGCTGCGATGCTTTCGACCAAAACAGGTGCAGCTTGATGACACCACCAACTTGTTATTGGAGTAAAAATCTGTTTAGTTTATACCGCCCACGCCTAGTTTCTTCTGCTGCCGTCACTGCGGTTTCACTTCCTCGCTGTCGGTACCTCGTCTAAACAAACCGTTGGGAGGCTCCGCCCCTCACCGGTGACGGGAACGTAGAATTTATGACAAAGTAATACAAAGCTGTGAGGTAAATTGTAATCTGCATCTCTTCTTTGTTCTGACAGCGCCTGAAACCGACCAATCCGACGGCTCAGAAGGCTCTGACCACGCCCACTCACTACAAGCTGACTCCGCGTCCTGCGACCAGGGTGCGGCCCAAAGCGCTGACGTCTTCCGGAGCCTCCAAGTCGCAGCTTTTTGACGGCCTGGATGACGACGAGCCGTCGCTCACGAACGGAGCCTTCGTGCCGAGGTACGCCTCCGCTCGCCATGCCTCCGCTCGCCACGCCTCCGCTCGCCACGCAGCGGCAAAGTTAAATATGACCGTGCGCATGCCGACAGGTAACGCTGTCCGTTTCCTCCACAGGAAGAGCATCAAGAAGCTCGTCCTGAAGAACCTGAACAACAGTCAGTACAGCAGTCCTCTGAACAAGGAGAGCGACGACCTCGCCTCGCCGTCAGAGTACCCACAGAACGGACACAGGTCTCGCCACGTTCCTATTGGCTGTCACGTCTCTGAGAGTCAAAAGTGAAACATGACCGTAGAAACTGCAGCGCTGATTCAGGCGTTTCCTTTCTCTCTCCTCCCCTCGCCATGTTCTCCTATTTGCAGCCACGTGGAGGAGGAAGAGGAGCAGCTGAGGAGGGTGGCGGGCCCCGGCAGGCGGGCCGACGACGACCCGGAGGTCACCCAGTTCTACGTCAACCCCATCGCCAAGCCAATCCCACAGGGCCGCGCCCACGCCAGCCTGCAGGACACCATCGGCGACCTGAACATGCACAAAGGCTCAAGGAACGGCCTCGAGGTCAGAACCAGAACAAACGAGCGCGTCGTCGCTAGCAGAGAACGACCGCCACAATAACGTGGTTACGATATCGGACGATGAACTAGCAGCTGTGAGATTTAACCACGAACACGAAACTAACCGCCGATTTAAGCTGAGCTGCAGAATCAGCGGCACAAATAAATCAGTGTTCGAGTCCCGAACATCAGCTGAACAAATTAGAAACATTAATTCTGTTTTCCGCCTCCTCGTTTTCTTCACTGCTTCTAACGTTTACGTTTTCCTGCCACCTAGTGGCCCGAGGCGGCACAGCACGCTACAATCACGGCTAATTCTGAGTTCAGTTTTGCTCTTTGTTTTTTCAGCTGAGCAACGATGACGTGTCTGCGTCCTTCGGCGAGGAGTCTCTGCAGGAGGAGCGCGAGGAGGAGCAGCAGCTGTCCCAGCAGTCTCCGCACCCTGCAGGTAACCGAGCTTGCTCGCTGATTTCAGCTTCCGTCCGCGTTTCCTTCGCTGGTCAAAGATGCACGTTTGCTTTCCTGTTTTCAGGCATCGTTCTGAATCGTGTGGGCTATTACACCATCCCCTCCATGGACGAGCTCGCTGACATGGTGGACGAAAACGGGGAGTGCATCGTGGAGAACTTCACTATCGGCAGGAGAGGTACCGCCTGCACACGTGTGATGTCATCCTTCAGTCGTACGCTAACAGGTTTGAGCTGAAGTCGGCTCTGATTGGACAGCTGTCTCACCGCTCTTCACCGCTCTGCTCTTTCAGGTTACGGCTCCGTCTTCTTCCCCGGCGAGGTGAACGTGTCGGGACTGAACCTCGACGAAATCGTCCACTTCAGACGCAAAGAGGTCATCGTGTACCCGGACGACAAGAGCAAGCCGCCGGAGGGGGAGGGGCTTAACAGGTGAGCGACAGGAGGTGACGGGAAACCTTACAAACCAAAACGAACGTCTCAAAGGAAAAAAGATTTCAGTTTACTTACAGGATTCGTTCACGTCTCACTTTTCTAAAACTAAGGACGGCACTCGCTGCTGGCCAGCGAGAAGAAAAATCCCCCCTTCCCTATTGGTGGAAAAATTTAGCATATCGACCAATCATAAAATGATATGGCAACATGTGACATCTGGTTGTTTAGGAAGAGGAGGAAGTTTAGGGGAGAGTGAGTTTTGTGATGTGTTGTTCAGCGTGTTAGTGTTTTGTTGTGTACTTATTGTTTTGACGTGCACAACGAAGCAGTTGGCAGCTCTACACACTGAGGCGACTGCTGAATGTCACCGTCCTGCCAAACACACAACTGCATTTTTAGATAAATGGATCTAAGTAACTTGTTTGCAAAACGTTTGCGTCAGTTTTTGTTTTGTTTGCATTTCAAGTCGAAACCATGAAACTGGTTTGTCAAACATGTTTGTGGTTGTTGGAGTAAATTTACTTTTTCCTACTTGGATTTTGTTTTTGTCTGATTTTGTGTTAAAATGAACAACGATACCAAAGGAAACGAACAGTTTTTAAAGGTAAAATCAAAAGTAGTCAAAAACGTGTGATTATACCCTCGACCTCAGAGGGTTAATCAACCTGTGGCGTTCTACTTCCGCTTCCTGTCCTGATGTGGATCTGTGTTTTCGCAGGCGAGCGGAGGTGACTCTGGACGGCGTCTGGCCGAACGACAAGACGGCCTGCACCCAGATCAGGAGCCCCGAGCGTCTGAGCGACATGAACTACGAGGGCCGGCTGGAGAAGGCGTCGCGCAAGCAGGGAGCTCGCTTCCTGGAGTACCGACCTGAGACCGGGTCCTGGGTGTTCGAGGTCAGTTTGTTAGAGCACGCTCGCTGCCCGCCGCTGTGGAGTGTTGATCTGATGAACATCAGCGCAGTCCTCGTTTACGTTCGCTGATGTTTGAATGTTTTCAGCGGCTTCAGATCCACAACACTTAAAAATGATGAGTCACTTCTGTTTGTGTGGTTGTCAGGTGTATCTGACTCCTCCCTCTTTATTCCTCAGGTGGCGCACTTCTCCAAGTACGGCCTGCAGGACTCGGACGAAGACGAGGACGTCCCGCCCAAAGCCGAAGCCAAGAAGCTGAAGACGCTGACGACTCTCCCTCCCTCCCGGCTGCAGCAGCAACAGCTTCCCCCCTCCCAGCAGCAGGTGGCGCCACAGGCTCAGGTAGAGCAGCCCGCGCCCCCCCACACTCACCCTCCTCCTCCTCACTGATGCCACTGATTAAAGGAGCGTTTCACCCAATGGTGTCCTTGCAGGTCGATTTTAACCAGACTTTCAGTTTTTTGTTTTTAAGCTTTTTGATCATTTTCACTCTGAGCAGCGTCGGCGCTCTGCCTGATGTGGAACCAGTTCCACCAGTGGCTCCGTCACCACTGATTCGTGGATGCAGATTACACATGACCTATGACCCTGGCTTCTCTCGCATATTAATCATTTGGAAAATGTTGGACAAAGGCAGAACTGGCGCCACGGCGCCGCCGGCAAGCGTGTGGTGTTTTCCGTTTTAAATTCTTTTACTGTCAGACGTCCGTGATTTATGAGTGAAGGAGTGGTGTGACATAAAGGTCAAAGGTCAGGAACAGAGCTGCTGTAATGAAGTCGGAGAACAATGAGACGCATTCAGGAGTTTTACAGGATTAACGAAGGAAGTTCAGCGTTAACGATGACAGAGGAGCGAAGAACGTCGAGACAGAATCCAAAATATTTATATTCAAAGCCAAAAACTTCTCACTTTTTCCTTTTACCGATAAACTCTGGGAAACAAGAACAGACACATCTCTGCAAACAGCGTTCATGCTCAGCGAGCGCTGCGATCGCAGACGCTTGATTCTCCGAGAGTCAGAAACAGACGACGGGCTTATCACCTGTGAGGGTCGCGAGGTGAAAGGTCGGGTCAGGTTTACAGAAGCCGTGAAGTAGAAGAAGAATGCAGCGTGTCCACAGTTCAGACAAGCTGCAGGAAGGAAGGTGTTCAAGGTGTGGGGCGGGGGTCGTTTCAGGGTCAGTTCTTTGGAGGATTTAAAATGGTCAGTTTTCTTTGTAGCAGCGCCCGAGGGTCGACTCGCCTCGCTCATCTACGTTTTGCTGTTTTGTGTTGTTGTGATGTTTAGACGCTGACAGACTGTTTGATCTTTGGTAAACAAACTCAGTTTGAGGGAGATTTTTATAGAAACCTGATTTAATTTGTGACAAAATGTAACATTTTCTCGTTGAAATTAATGAAAACAAATAAAGTTAATGAAGACATTTGAACTTGTCTGTAAACTTTGTGTGAAGATGGTCGTTACTCCAGAGAGAAGCTCGGCTCTGATTGGCTGATAAAGAGGAGAACCCGCCTGTTTTATTCCCACCTACTCTGACAAAAATAGGTCGATGCGTGCTCGCTCGATTCAGAGACGCTTTTATTTTTACTCATCTGAACGTCTGAGGTTGGAACACGAAGAAGAGACGTTCAAACGTTTGTCCAGGATCCGACATGAAGGTGTGTTAAAGTAACAAAACCACAGGTAACACATAGAGGCGGGGCCATCAGGTGGCACGATCTCTGAACTCCGCCCACGTCGTCTATAAAGAGCGCGCTCTGTAAACTCTGAATATGAAAACTCAGCAAAATCACTGCCATGTCTGTTTGCCTTCAGTCCATCGCCATCATGGAGCTGCAGGGCGGCGCCATCGAGCTCGACAGCGACATGGCTGACATCACCCAGAGCTTCCCAACAGAGAGCATGCTGGGAGGAGAGGAAGACGGCGACCTGCTGGCGGGGGAGACGGACACGACGATCTCCAAGCTCGGCGGTCTGGCCTCCTCAGAGCTCGACGGCGTATCTGCATCCGGCCACATAGCCTCTACACTGGGGATCAACCCACACACGCTCCAGGTACAGCTATGAGCTCCGCCCACAGGAAGTGCATCACAAGGCCTGTTGTTGTTTTTAAAGACCAAATGGTGAATAATACATAATAATAATATATAAATGCAATCATTAACGTGACTGGTAGGAAATGGTTTGAGTCACGCGGCGAGCCGCTCTGACCTTCTTTAGCTTTAAACATGTCTCAGAGACGTGTGCGGCTACATCAGGGGGTTACCGAGGCAACCAGAGCCTGTTTACTTCAGTCAGTTTGTCTCGTCTTCAGATCATGAAGGCGTCTCTGTTTGCTGAGGACGACGATGACACCGACATGTTCCACGATCACGCGGCGATGAAGGTTTCCACGGATGTCTCGTCTCCTCGCCTCGTCCTGCCGGCCGCTCAGGGCCGACCCTCTGGTATGAAACGCCCACTCGCTCCCTCACAGTTTG
Source organism: Neolamprologus multifasciatus (assembly GCF_963576455.1). NCBI lineage: Eukaryota > Metazoa > Chordata > Actinopteri > Cichliformes > Cichlidae > Neolamprologus > Neolamprologus multifasciatus. The sequence goes on along the minus strand of NC_140448.1, from coordinate 32,678,448 downwards.
AGGCTTCAGTAAAAATGGCGGTGACATAATCAAACTTCTGTCTCTGCAGTCGGCGGTCTCCTTCAGGCTCGGTTCACCTCGGGCCTCTCTCAGCTGTCGGACTCTCCCCGCCCTCTCCTTCCTCCATCACGGCCGTCTCCAGCCAGCGTCGAAGCCCCCCGCTCTCTGCAGTGGGCGGGGCCTGGCCCGTCCCCCTTCATGCTGCCCTCCCGGACTCCGGAGCCTTCATTTAGGACGGTTGGCGTTCGGCGGCTCGGTGGCCCCGTCCCCCTCAAGGAGTCGATCACTCACGGGAAGGTTGGTGCTCAGGAGGTCGGAAACGCCTCGAGTGCTCAGAGTGACGGTCACGTGTCACTGAGATTAACACTTAGAAACCCAGTTTAGAGGTCAGAGGTCAGAGTCTGTAAAGCGTCATGTGAACGGCAGGTTTTCCCCCGAAGCTCAAAGTCGGGCCGCTGTTTTTCAGGGAGGTTTACTCATGGACACCGGGCTGTTCGCCGTGCGCTCCTTCCGGGTCGGGTGGGGTCCCGGCTGGACGCTCGCACACTGCGGCAGCCGGCTGAGCTCGCCAACGTCCAAGCAGTTCGAGCACCAAGAACTGACGGCAAAGACGGACTTCAGCTTCCTGCCCAAACCTGCCAGGAGCAAACCGTAAGAGCCACGAACACGCCGCACGCCAACACATCAGCCAGGCTGCGTCTATAGTTACCATGACAACATGGCTCCATCATGTCAGGTGAACCGTACAGGCACATTTTCATCTGCCTGTACGGTTCACCTTGATGTAATGTGCTGTTGATCTTAAATGGTTTTACTTCCACGGCGGCGAGCAGGGCGCGCCCTCCTCCTCGCCGGCGCCCTCCACAGATCAGCTCCATTAAACTGCTTGATTTGGTTCTGCAGACTCACAGAAAGCCCCTACAAGGTAGTGGTGGAGCAGGTGGTGGGTCTGGAGCCTCCCAGAGGGAAAACCATCGAAGAAGAGGAAGATGAAGAGAGCCAGGCGGTGCTGCAGCGCCCCCTGGAGATCTGCCTGAAGCACAGCATCGTGGAGGTCCCCGACAGCTGCGCGTGCCCTGCGGTGCGACCGCGGCCCGGCGTGGCGGCGCTGCACGAGTATGCCGAGTGGATCGCCGAGCTGAAAGACCGACGAGGCGACGCTGAGCGTAAGTGATGACATCACAGCTGAAAGCCGATGCGTTGGTGTCGACGGCGGTTTAAACGCTCTCTCTGCTGCAGCGCTGCTGGGCTACTGGGCCGAGGTCTGGACTCTGTGTGAGGCGCTGTGGGGCCGGCTGGGCCCCTCGGGTCAGGAGGCCGAGGTGCTCAGCGAGTACGAGCGGCAGCTGGAGAGGAGGCGGAGCTTCTCGGCCTGGCTGTCCCGCGGCGCCTCCCACAGGGTGGAGGAGGAGGTGGCTTTGGCCGGGAAAGGTCGCCATGTCGACGCAGTTTTCAGCTACCTGACGGGAAACCGCATCAGCGAGGCGTGCCGACTCGCCCAGAAGGAAGGTGAGGTTCGCTCGCTCAAACAGGAAGTAGCAGCGATGTCATGAATGTGGCGCTCAGTAGACGCGGCGACACGTTTCTGTAATCAAACCTCAGACTGAGCTTTGTGCGTCCAGGAGACCACCGCCTGTCCCTGCTGCTGTCCCAGGCCGTGGGCTCGCAGTACTGCAGGGACCTTCTCGCCCTTCAGCTCGCCGATTGGCACCGCATGCAGACCGACTGCTACCTGCCCGAGGAGCGACTCCGCATCTTCGCTCTGCTCGCCGGGAAACCGGTATGACACCATGTCACACATGCATTATCTTCTTCTGTGGTGAATTAGCGCCACCTTCTGCTAGTTTTGGCGCATCACATCCTACCAGGAAAGAATCAACAGTGTGTAAAACAATGAATATTTCTCTCGTGGTTATTCAGTGACTCCAGATGTTCCAGAAGTTGCATCCATGTTAATAAAGCGTATAAATTAAAGCAGTGTGTGACGTCGGGCTGCTGAGATCTGCACAGCCTCAGTTTCAGCTGTGGTTGGATGCTGACGGTGTTCTCTGCAGGTGTGGCAGTCCACCGACTCTTTGGTGAACGTGTGCGCCGAGCTGGACTGGAAGCGCTGCGTGGCCGTCCACCTCTGGTTCATGCTGCCCCCGACTGCCTCTGTGGCCGACGCCCTCGCCAGATACGAAGCCGCCTTTCAGGTGAGCCGCCGTGATTTTCTCTTGACTTCATTTGTGACTGTCGAGCGTTCAGGTTACATTTACGCTCGTAAAGCTTCGTTTCAGTGTGTTCAGCAGAGGGCGGAGTGTGCAGCGCGGTGACGGGAGTAGCTAGCGACCTGCTTGTGTTCGTGCTGATCGTTGTTTCTGTCCTGCAGGGCTCGTGTGAGGCGGGGAAGTACGCCTGTGCACCCCTGCCTCCATACCTGGAGGCGGAGCAGCCAGATCTGGAGGAGTCGTCCAACCGGCCGCTGTACGACCTCTGCTTCCACCTGCTCAAACTCTACAGCGACAGGTAAGCAGGCTTCAGCCGCTCGTTGGCTAAAGCGTGCAGAGCGCTACTTCAACGCTTCTCCTGCCGCCCTGCAGACACTACGGCCTGCAGCAGCTGCTGGAGCCTCTCGCCGTCACCTGGGAGCGCCTGGACTACCGCCTGAGCTGGCACCTGTGGGGCGTCCTGCAGGCACTGCACTACACCCACCTGAGCGCCCCACGGCAGGGCCTCCTCCACGCCAGCTACGCCGCGCAGCTGGAGAGCGCCGGCCTGTGGCACATGGCCGTCTTCATCCTGCTGCACATCCCCGAGCACACGTACGTTCACCGCGCCGCCAGCACTTACGGCGTTTCTTCAGCAGCTTGGCTCCGAGCCAAAGAGAGCGACTCGGATCTTTGAATCCTCCGAGTCTCGTGGAAACAGCTGATGGCGCTCAGCTGATGGCGTTTTGGCTCTGTGATCTTCAGTAACAGTCGAGCTGAACGTGATCGTTGCACTCCGCCCACTTTGTTCTGTGACGCCGTCCTCACTTTAGATCTCAGCTCGTTATTTCCTGTCTGATCTCCTTCTCTGCGTCTTCAGTCAGAGGGAGCGAGCTGTGAGGGAGATGCTGGCGCTGCACTGCCCCCTGCAGGAGACGGAGGACTCGGCCCGCAGGGAGCGCTTCCTGACCGAGCAGCTGCTGATCCCGGAGCAGTGGATCCACGAGGCCAAGGCCACCCGAGCCCACCGCGACGGCGACAGACACCAGCAGGCCCTGCACCTGTACCGAGCCCGATACTGGAACCAGTGCCACCGCCTGCTGATCCAGCACCTGGCCTCAGGTAGACGCCTGTTTGCACACGCCGTCTGAACCACGTCCTGCAGTCAAAAACTTCAGGCTCCTCTGATCTGAATAATTAGCTTCAATACATCATTACATGGTTACATTAGAGAGAATTAAAGTTCCGGTTGGTTAAAAAACACGATGAGCTGCATTTTTTTAATTCATGAAAGTCTAAAAAGCCGAGGCGCTCGAGTCCACACATCGCCATGGTTTCATGTGTGAGGAGATCGGTTTGTTGAAACTGAGTTCAGAGATTCTCCCTCTCTCTCTCAGACTGCATCATCAACGATAACCACGACTACCTCCTGGAGTTCCTGGAGGGTCTGGCGCTCCCCGAGCACTGCACCACCATCCAGGACTGGGACACAGCAGGGGGGGTTTACCTCGACTACATCAGAGTCATAAAGACTCTGCAGGACATCCAGCAGGTACCAAACGCCCTCTGAGTGTTTCTGATTCTCAGCCCGATCAGGGCGACTGTTCTTTGAAAGTAAAAGTACTTCATTAGGATACTTATTGAAGTATAAGCAGCAAAGTTACTGTAAGTATAAAAGTAGTGATGCAGTTATTATAAGTCTAAAGTCGTAGAAACATCTCTGGCGTCTGCGGCGTTCACACGAGGCGGTGCCGATGTGATCGCAGCTCGAGCTCATTTCTGGTTGTCTGCATTAGAGCGATGAACACAAGCAGCATCGACTAACTGCTTCACGCAGCACGCCGTGTTACATCCAACAGTGTTTGGAGAATCTGTGGAGTAAATCTGGGCTGTAAAATGCTGTGAATGTTGTAAAATGCTGTGAATGTTGTAAAATGCAGTAAAATGTTGTAAAATGCAGTAAAATGCTGTGAAATGCTGTAAAGTCTTCACGTGTTTGAGTGACTGTTTTGTCCTCACGCCGAGTTTGATCTCGTGTTTCCGTCCTTGCTGTCAGATGGAAAACGCCGGCTACGAGCTGGAGCGTCTGTACACCGATGTGACGTCTCTCTGCAGCAGGATCGAGCTGCTGCCCTGCCGCACCGCTAAAGACCGCCTCGCCCAATCAGGTAAGAGAACAACTGCATCTTTGTCCTGATTGGCTGATGTCAGACGGAGGGGAGGAGTGTGTGACACACACACCTAACAAAAACGAGCAGTTTAAAGTATGAACAGCTTCCGCAGCTACATCAGGTGATCTAACAAAGCCCCGCCCCCTGGTCCCCTCCCTTTCTGCAGAAATGGCGAAGCGCGTGGCGAACATCCTGCGTGCGGTGCTGAGCCTGCAGCAGGGCGATACGGCCGACTCCCTCAGCATCCCGCTCGCCCAGCTGGCGCCGCACATCAGCCGCCTGCCGATGCCCGAGGACTACACGCTGGAGGAGCTGCGAGGCCTCACGCAGTCGTACCTGCGACAGCTCATCGTCAGCCAATGAGAGCGCAGGGCGGGACGAGAAGCTTCGGCTGCTCGAACGTCTCGAAACTGACACCATAAAAGATGAGGCGAGCCGTGTGTGACCTTTAACCCCACGTCTGTCAGTCTTTTAGCTTGTGCTCAGATTTAAAACCAAACAGGAAGTGACACGAGATTTGCAGTGACATCATAGATACCAGTGAGAGAAAAAAGGTTCAAATACTTCCTGAGTGATCATCAGAATTTATTCTTCACTTTATTTTCAATAAAATAAAACGACCTCGAGCTCCGACGTGACGAAGGGCTGCAGGTTTGAATCCCTCCACCAGAGGCCGCCAACGTTCCTCTGCAGGAACCTCAGGCTGAGGCTGGAGCTGATCTTTCCCATCAAACCACCTTCAGTTTAATCGTTCAGGGTATTTGTTCTTTTCATTCTTTCATTAGTTTCTCCTGAAACATCAGGATCATGTGACCAGACTCAAACCTGCTGACTTAAATATTAATAAACAGGAAACTGGGGGAAGAAATGGGACAGTTCAGAGTAAACGAAGCTCAATCTTTAACGTCCAGAAACGCTCCCCGCTGACAGCAGTCTCCTCCCCTTTCTGTTAAACTCCATGTGACCCCAACTCGTTTGACCTCTGACCTTCAGAGAGCGGGTCGACGTGGTGTTTCCCCCTCGGTGGGTTTAGAAGCGGCCGTCTGTGTGTGATCAGAGCAGGCGGCGGCGGATGTGTAAAATGTTGACGCTCTATTTTTGTAGGTGTGTTTCTGTGTGGATGTAACTCAGATCGTTAGTGTCGCAGCTTTAAAGTAAAGAGTTTCCTCCCAAAGCGAGCCGCCGGCCCGAGATTCACTGTAATTATATAAATATTGTATATTTTTGGAAATCAAACGGGAATATCAGGTCGTTTTTATCCCTCGATTATTATCAGATTGGATCAAAGTCTTTGGAAGTGAAACTCTGCTTACTCATTTATTTTTTCTGTTGTAGATGAACGCCAACGATGTTTTTGTTTTTCAAAGTGAAATCGGTTGGACTGTTTGTCTGAAACTGACGTTTACTCAGCGATGCTGCCGTGTGTGTGTGTGTCTGCTTGTTTTCCTCATGTTTGATATTTTTAATAAAGTCAAGTAGAAATAAACATGTTTCACATTATTAATGTTTTTTGAGCTCGGGATCAACTAAAGGTAGCTGTGAATAAACGTCGTAACAAACCCAGCAGACACACTGGGTGAAGCTGTTTCACCTGCACAGGTCAGAACGACATTAAAGCCACAGCAGAACCAGAGTTGTGGGTTTAATGTCTGTCAGAGCTCCAACGTGACCTCGCTGAGAATATTAAGCCTGTTTGTCCCCGTCACGACGTCCTCCGTGGAACCTGAACTCACCACAGCTCGTTCTTTATTGGTCCCTGTGAGGAGCACGGTTTCTGTCCTGAGCTTGCGTGTGGTTGGGCAGGTGATGGCGCCGCTGAAGAATGACCCCACAAACCAACCTTCAAGACCTCAGGAATTCACATAAGGTGGGGCCAGGTTTCACAATGAACTCACCCGAAACTCTGGCTGATTGGGACCCACACCCAGTTCCACACCTTGGCTCAGGCGATTAGAGGATCATCAGGGGGTCCTTTTGTCCCTCTGTGGGGGGAAACTCCCACTGGGTTTATATCTGGGACTCTCCACCATTTGACCTTAGAACTGAAGAAGCTTCTCGGATGAAGGTGAAATGTCTTCAAGCAACTTAAAGAAGTCCAGACGCTTTTCTTTGCAAGCTCCTTTGACTACGACGACCTGGATGACTGAGAACCTTCACAGATTTATATAGAGCGCTCACTTTTAATACCAGGGGTGTGTCTGAAAGGAGGGCGTGAGGTGGCACAAGCCTCCCCAAGTATGAAATAATAGGTCTCCTCCCCCACGAGCAACGATTCAGTCACTAGTTTTGCTAGTTCTGCTTCCTCATTTCATAATTTGCACATCGTGGATTACTCTCTGCCTCTCCTCATGTTAGCCCCTCCCACGGCGATGTGAGCAGAGGACATGAAGAAATGATAAGACAGTCGAGGCATTTAACCAAATGGCACATCCTCATTACTGATGCCAGTTTGACACAAACAGATGTTTCTGCTGTGTATCAGTGCTCGTTACAGTTTATATTTAAATGCTTTTAATTAAATTCAGAGCACAGTGTTAAGGACGTCAGACCTCTATACCAGCGGTCCCCAACCCCCGGGCCTCGGACCGGTACTGGGCCGCGAGAGTTGAGGCTCAGGTGTGAAATGTCTGGTTTTCAGGGTTTTTATTGGTTTTCAGCGTTATTTTGTTATTGTTTTTATCGTTTACTCGGTTTTCCTTGGTCTTTTCACGTGTGTTATGAATAAATCTTCTTTTTAAGTACCAGTACTAGTTTTATTTTGTTGCATTTATCCGCGACACCTTAAAGGCCGGTCCGTGAAAATATTGTCGGGCATAAACCGGTCCATGGTGCAAAAAAGGTTGGAGACCACTGCTCTATACTCAAACACAGACACACTGAAGGAATGAAAGTTTGTGGAGACTCATAATACATCTAACCAAGTCACCTCCCATGTGCAAGGTAACTTTAAGGGACTCCTTTTTATTGTTGTGCCCACCTGGAAGTTGTGTAAGGGGTGGATCAATCCAAATATTGGTAATATCGATATGTTGTTGTTGGTATTGGATCAATACTAGCATGGCTGGATTGCTAACTTGCTGGTTTCTCTCTGAGTTCAGTACGTTTCTCCCACTTCATCACCTGAAGCTGAATGAAAAGACGAGGATATTCAGGTCTAGGAACAAGGAGGAGCTGAGAAGGTGTAAAGATGCAGAGAGAAGGCGGATCGAGCCAACGAGCTGCATCAGGTTTTCAGGTTCAGTACTGGACCTGTTGCCTCTCCTCACACAACAGCAATCTTAACACAGCCATCAAACAATCTACCACTCCACCTGCTGGTGCGAAAAGGAAGCATCGCACTTAATATCAGGTGATTTTAATCACGTCTTATTAAAAGAAATGAAAAAAAGCTTCATTGTAGTCTTCATGTGTATGCTTCCTGTCACACTAGGTTGGAGCTCTGTTATGGATCAGTAAAGGACGCGTATAAATGTTTTACAGAACAATGTGGAAGCACTTTATGATGTTTATAAATCTGTAATTCCTCCAGATTTAACATGAATGTTTACTGTAATGTTTCTGTGTAAGAGTGGCATTTAAATTATCTAATAACCTCGGGTATTATAGTGAAAATACACGGGCTGTGTTATGGAGTGACTTAACCTCACCATCTTACATCAAAAGTAAAAAGGTAAATGGCCTGTATTTGTACAGAGCTTTACACAACATTCATCCACACATTCACACACTGGTGATGGCAGCTACATTGTAGCCACAGCCACCCTGGGGCGCACTGACAGACGCGAGGCTGCCGGACACTGGCGCCACCGGGCCCTCTGACCACCACCAGTAGGCAACGGGTGAAGTGTCTTGCCCAAGGACACAACGACCGAGACTGTCGGAGCCGGGGCTCGAACCGGCAACCTTCCGATTGGCAAACTCACGACACAAAACCTCAAGAAGAGTATAAATTATTTTATTGCAGATGATGAATTTTCCGCTGTTCAGCTGTACTTGTATAAAAAGTTGCTGCCCGCAAGAACAAATAAGCCTGAAACACTGCAGGGCACAGGCCTGTGTGATCATATGAGGGAGACAAGTGGGTTTAATTAAAAAAATTTTAAAACCAGAAACAGAAAAAACTACTGAATATTCAACAAGCCAAAGAGAACAGGAAACACAGCTTTAATGTAGTGTGATGATAAATAAATGGTTCAGACACAAAACCTCAAGAACACCAAACAGACCTGTAACCTGTGTTTGGAAGCAAAATCAAAACCTGGTCAAAAAGTACAACCAGCAAAAAAAAGGCCTCGACATTCAAACTGTCTACTGAACTGCTTTTAAAGTAACAGTACAGTTAGCAAAAGAAAGGATTGGAAGAAAATCATCTAACATTAAAGCTAACACCGTTTATCATTCACCATTTAACAGGAAGTCATTATCAGTCAGGCAGAACAATGACGACTGTATTTGGTATGTAAAATTTTAAAAATGTATGTACAGAAGCAAAAAAGTGAAGAGAGATTCCATTTTCTCATTTTGGTCTCAATGATTACAAACAAAAAGTGGAAAAGCTCTTTCATGTGTAATGTTAGTGATCACTTCATCGTCCACAACACATAACTATGCATGTAAGAAATATGTGTGACCATTTAATGGTCATTTACACCATGAGTTAAGAGAAACAGAGTGAGACAGGTAAATTAAATAATCATAAAAATACATTTTTACACCTTTTCAATGGCCGTAATTTTGTTTCCTTGCATTTTAGCCTTCGCTGAGATCGGCACTGCCTCGCGGATTCTGGCTTCAACGCCTTCGTCCATTTTGTAGCCAAGTGCCTCTGCCAGGAGACGAGTGCTCACAAAACACGCCTTCAGCTGCGTTTTTACTTCCACCACCAGGTGAGTGTTGCGTTTATTGAAGGCTGTGACTGCTTTGATTTTAACTCTCCCAGTGTGGACAGGTCCACTCTGAACCCCCTTGGTGGCTCCATTCAAATTCAGGGATGGATCACTGTTCGCTGGCTCCTCCAGTTTAGCCTCTGATGGTTCTGAACAATCAGACTGAAAAAGAGCACAAGGTTACCCAAAAACTCCAAATTACAGAGCCCCCAAATGGTCAAGTGGTACTAATCTTTACTCCTTGTTTGTAAATCTGTTAATCCAATCCTTAAATTTAATGTATTAAAATGTTAGCTCCTCCTTTTAAACACACTCTCTGGTTTCTTCCCTTCACTAATCCGTTCCTTTGGTTTATTAATCTGTAATCTTCATTTACTAATATGTCCCCTCAGTTTATTTCCATTATTTTTAAGCCATTCCCTTGTACTTTACCAAGCATTTGAATAACAACTGACTTGTTAAAAAAGGAAGAAAATCAAAAACATTTGCACTCTGCAGTCTGGAAACAGCAGCTACCTCGGGAGCGTTTGTGGTTTCAGCTGACTTCATAGATAAATCGTTGTTCTGCGTCTCCTTCTTTTTGGGCTTCATTGTGCCGACAGGATCAGTCTGTGGAGACCAAATTAAAACAGAAAATCATTTACAGTGTAATTAAGCACAAAATAATTGTGATGCAATGCAGGGGCCATTCGGTAAAACCAAATATAATTATTTATTTAATAAATATTATTGATAATTTTTAAAAGAAATATTATATATTAATATGTAAAAATATTAATAGATATATGAATACATTTTGACCTCTAATTGAGTTTCTCTATTACATCCTGTCAGTTATGGATGTTAACTGTGAGAGTGTAAACTGCCATTTAATAAACTTTTTGTTTGGTGAATTAATCTGTTAGTTTACTAATCTGTTCCCTTTTTTCTTCATTAGTTCCCCCAGTTTATTAATCAGTTTCCTTAATTAATTAATTTGTCAACTCACTATATTATACACCTTTCATTAATTGAGTTTAATGTCCGGTTCCTTTGATGGATTAATGTCCCTCTATTAATCACTTCCCTGGGTTTATTCATTTGTTAACTCAGTACTATTCGGTTTCTTTGTTTATCAATTAGTTCTGTTGTTGGTTCACTGACCTTGATTTATTAATTAGTTCCCTAAATTCATGAATAAGTTCCCTCGAATAATTCATCTGTTAACATAACTATAGTAATCGGTTCTCCAAGTTTATTGATCTGTTCCTTTAGTTTTTTAGTTATCTTTAATTTATTAATTTACCTCCGTTTATCAATAGGTTCTCTTAAATCAACTCAGTTTATAAATCTATTCCATTCTTTTACTACTTACGTTTATTATTCAGTTCCTTATGTTTACTAATTACTTCCCTTGTTTTATTAATCAGTTCCCACAGTTCTGGTTCCTCAGTTTACTAATCAATTCTATAGAATTATTAAGCTGTTACCTTGATTTGTTAATGTGCTCCCTCAGTTTATTTCCTCTCTTTTATTAAGCTGTTACCTTATATTGTACTAAAAAACAATTCAAACACATTTACACCCTGCAGTCAGTAAACAGCAGCTACCTCGGGAGTTTCTGCGGTTTCAGTTGATCTCAGGGATGAATCTTTGTTCTCCATCTTCTTCTTTTTGGACTTCATTATGCCGACAGGATCAGTCAGTGGAGACCAAATTCACAACAATTACTAATTAAACACAAATTAATTGTGATGCACTGCAGGGGCCATGTGGTTAAAAATGGTGGTTTATTTCTTCTTACCTTACGCTGGGAGTTTATCCGTTTACCTTTAAAAGAAGAAAAATGCTGTTAAGATCTGGCTTCTGTTCGAGAAGCAGAAAACAAACTCTAACTTCAAACTGCGAGCTGATTCACTTTTCAGGTCCTGAAAAGCTGATCACAGTATGTTCAATCAGCTCCTTAGTTTAGTAGCTGGTTTAAAAACCTGCTGCGGATGTTTTCATGTGTGGACTGCAGGTCAGTGTAAGTGCAGAGGTGCTTTGTTCATCGTCTGCTGAAATAAGAAGCAGCGTCCCTGAAACAGCCATTGTCTGGATGGCAGCAGGTGTTGCCTCAGTACCGGTCTGTAGGTTTCTCTGTGTGTGAAGAAATTTCAGATACTCTGAATCCTTTAATGAACTTTTGCCCCTGCTCTCCACAGAGAGGGGGATCCTCCCCCTTAAAGGCTCTGCCTTTTTAGGAGTTACAGTAGGAACATGATGGTTTCGATTCTTATTTTAATGCAAAGTGGACTAAATGTTGGACATTAAACTATAAAAACAGAGTTTCTTATGATAAAAGCTTGGTCCTACCACAGACTGTCTGTAGAAGTCTGACATTAACACACCTCACAGTGTGACCTCACCCTTCTTCTTCTTTTCCTGTTTGCTCTTCAGTTTGTGCACAAAGGGTCGCAAGTGTTTCTGGACTGCATCGTCCCTACGAGGTATCCGATCTAGTGCTTCTTTGACTTTCCGGATGGAAGTTTCCACTCCGAAGCGCTCAATAATGTTTTGGGGCAAGTGTTCTTTGAACTTAGTGGTTTTCCTCTTTTGGAGGATTTTCAGAAATGTCAGCATCTCATTGTACTGAGGGTTGTTCAGCTGCCCGAGGATCGCAGTCAGAGCTCTTTTCCAGTTTGTCTCTGAAATCGTTTGCACCTGAGACACAGAGAGATACTGGACTCACACAGCTGTGTTATTTTAGATTATACATTAAAACAGTAAGTTTAGAAAATCAATCCCAGTGTAACTCCGGCAGTGAAGAGATCAAGAGACAGTGTCTTCTGAGTCTTTTTCATTTCTCTGTTATTGTCATTCAAAACTTCACCGCAACTATAAAAGTGAAGACAAGTCCAAAATCTGGAGGCAGGAATTTGTATGTTGATCTGGAAATAGTTTGAAATCTCTTTCTAATCATGAGATGACACCTCACATTTATCTGTTGACCCTTTTCAGGGGCCCGACCCACAGGTTGGACTAGTGTACCTGTATTCAAATCAGAGTGAACAACAAATACTAAGATTGAGGCTGTTTCATGCAACAATCCTCTAAAACCACAGGCCGTATCATCTTGCAGCCTCCATCAGTTTATCAATCATGTCCTGTGACTTGTTAATCAGTTCCCTCACTTTAATAACATGTTCCCTCTGTTCCCTTGTATTCTGAGAGCAGTGGGTATCTTGTGAGTCTTGGATGCATCTCTGTTTTCCATCTTCTTCTTGGACTTTTCTGCTGTCCCAGGATCCGTCTGAGGAAACCAGCAGCTCAAAATTAAAACAGGCGATCATTCATTAACTCAGAGGAATTAATCAGAGTTATGTTGATGTACTGCAGGGACTTTGTGTTAAACACTGTATGAAAATATGAATAATCTGTCAGCATGGTTTCAGCTTCTCTGTGTTAATACATCTTATCAGTTACTTATATTTGTGTTCAGTTGATGGATCTGTTTTTCCATAATCTGTCCCCTCATCTCATTATTATATTCATCTGTTCCCTCAGTGTCTCTGTGTTCGTCACATCACCACCTTCCTCCTCTTCCTCTGATTTGAGGAGATATAAAAGCAGCAGAATAAATGACCATACCTGACGGAGGGCGCGGTTCAGTGCTGATGATGATGATTTCACTCCGACAGGCTGGCAGCTTTTCTGCTCGCCTATAAGAGAAGAAACTGTGTTACTCTGGTTTGAAGGTAAAACCCTCAAATCTGTCGGTTTAATATGATTGTTTGGAGCCGGACACAAGGATACACCCTCCTGTGGGCCCCCACCCAGAGGAAGAGCTGCATTGGTCCAGTCTTTGTGGATCAAGTCTGATCCAAACTGGCTTTTGGAGCCTGTACTCAGGGGCGGATCTAGAGAAATTTTCTTAGGGTGACAAAGAAATCAAATGGGGTGGCAAAATCAAAGCCTTTTTTTTTCAAACACATATGCAGGTGGTTACAGATGGTTAAAATGATTCAAATGCAGTAAGTATACACGTTTTTCATATAAATATAGTCTATAACTTAATTATTGTCTGTAGCCCACATAATGACACACTTAAGTTGCATAAAACATGTGAGTTTTGATCTTATGTACTGTGTAGCCTGTATAATAAATAAATATGTAGCCCAATAAGTATAAAATCCAGAAAGCTACACAACAACGGGCGCTTCATTTACAAACACAAGTCTAACTGAAGTTTCACTGTTTTTTGTTAGAAAACAATCACATTGTTGCAGCTTAAATTACACAAAATGTCAGAAACTAACCCTAACCCTTGCCTTGTTTGGTATCTTTTCAGCTCAACTGAATTTAGTTGTTTTTCACTGACATACTGCATTAGTGTTACTGATCAGAAATCACACAAAGAACTTAAAATCCTAGTAGTATTTTTTACTGTAAAAAAACAGTAAATGAGTAAATGTTTATAACTTGAAATGCAAATATAAATTGTACATTTTGTAAACAGATACAACTATTTATCTAAAAATGCAGCCAATACACCACCTGCAGATTACCAGATATAGTCAGGCTCACGTCGATGCACAGCCAAACACCAGCCCAGCATCAGATGTGCAGCCACATGGAGACTCAGCTGAATCTATGAGCAGAGCTGTGTGATCACAACCTGGCCGTGAGTTGGATCTGGTGCCCTGCTGTGCTCTGGTGTTTAGTGAGGACGTGCTGGGAGCTCTGGTATGACCTTCAGTGAAGAGTCAGTATGGGCCGAGTTACCAACCTCAACTACTGACTTAGCTACATGCAGCTGTGGTTCCTGTTGTGGCATCAACAATGTGGCGCCACAAGCTAACCATCTCCTGTCGAGTTTGATTAGCTTTTATAGCCTTTGAGTTTTTGAGTCAGCTCACAGACATCAGAAGGTCAACCAGAGTTGCTTTGATTGACGGGTCTTTGCTACACTGCATGGATATCCGGGTCAGAGCCTCTGGATTAGCGTGGTGGTCCCACGTTTTAAAGAGGGGGACCAGAGTGTGGTTCCTGCAGCGATCAGGACTCACACTCCTCTGTGTCAGGTTACTGGAGCAGGTAGATCATCCTCACATTCTGGATGATGCACTTTTCATCCCAGCTGGCAGCACGGGACCAACACTTTACCCTCACAACGTGAGGAGGTTTGGCTCTCTTATGGATGTCTTGTAGGAGGAGCTCTGGGAGGACCGAGTGTCAGGCCCGTCGTTACAGGTTATTCAGGGATATGCAGGAACTGACAGTAATCACACTCGAGTGCAACCAAAACAACTGCACCAAGACCCTTTGGACGACACGTCTCGGTCCTGTTCAAAACAAATGACCAGGAATGCTACAAGGTTGAAACAAAGCGCCTTCCCGTAGCCACGCTTTGCATTCTGGGATGCAGCAGGATGCCATAGATGTCAGTACAGGCGAGCAACCAGCTGTTTATGAAACTCTCCATGTTATCTACTAGTGCAGTTTTTTACTTTTGTGGCTGCTGCCTTCAGACATGTCTGACCAATGAGTGGACTCAACGTTCTCTCGTGGTTAGAGAAACATTTTGGTTCACTTCACAAACTGTAGGTGTGAAAACAAGATTAACCTTCAGCAGAAACATTGTGACTCCAGACAGATAGATGTTCACCTACCAGCTTCACCCTTTCTGCCCGCTGACCTCAGAACAGTTTCACTCTGTTTCCTCTTCTTCCCTGAAAGTCACATTTTTAAAGGCTGAGCACACAGGTTGTTAAAGTCGTGTGAGGCAGCAGGTTTCTCCACAGAGTAAGCATGAAACCCTCCCAGTGGTCCCTGGTTTAATCTGGGAACATGTGATGTGTATCTGCCACTTTTATAAAAACAAACAAGTTTATGTTAAAATAATTTTTTCTGACTGTTCAAGAAATGTGGAATTACAATAAAATGAATAAACATGAATAATTAAAATCTTAGATTCTCATTTTAACATGAAGAAAGAAAAAAAGACCTAAACATCAAACATCTGTAAAAACCTCTTTATTATCACTTGCACTGACCTTTACAGCTTCTGCTGTTGCTCACAGACCATCTGTAGAAACTTCACATAAACATCAGGTCACAGGATGAACTCACCTCTTCTCTCATCCTCCTGTTTCTTCTCCAGTCTTTCCACAAAGGGGCGCAGTCGGTCCTGAACTTTTGGGTCCCTCCGAGGTATCTGATCCATTATTTCATGGATTTTATGGACAGATGTTTCCACTCCGTAGTGCTCGATGATTACTTGGGGCATCTCTTCTCTGGACTTGTCCGTCCTTACATGTTTGGAGATATCCGACAGAAAAAACATCATCTTTTGTACTGTGGACCCATCGAGGTCTTCGAGGATCTCAGTCAGAGCTGTTTTCCACTCTTCCTCTGAAGTCGTTGACATCTGACACACAGACAGAAACGCTCTGTTACACCAGCTCCATGAACCCAACACACTGTGAGAGGTGAAAGCACACTGTGCAGTTTTCTCTGCACCTCACATTCATCTGAGAAGTTTCATTTCTACTTTCAGCCTTTTAACATTTATTGAAACGCAGTTTAAAGGCCTCTGAGAGCTGTCATGTAAACACAGAGTGATCTGTGTGTTCTGTTTCCAGCTGTGGGAAATCACAAACAACAACATTTACACAGAGACTCTATAGTCAGTGTTTCCTTTGCACTGTTCCAAGCAACCTGTCCTCTAATGTGAGCCTTTCTATTCTCCATGAGGGCAGGTGTTGTTCACCAGGAGGACCCGAGGACCCCGTCTGTCACACCACTGACCTGCTGGAGGTCATTTTGTAGCTCCGGCACTGCTCATCCTGTTCCTCCTTGCACTAAGGAGCAGGTACATATACACACACTGTATACAGGTTTTTGCAGAGGTGCTTTATTCATCGTCTGCAGAAAAAAAAGCTTCCCTGAAACAAACTTCCTGATGGGAGGAGATGCTGCCTGAGTGTAACAGGGTCATAAATCACATTGTTATAATTACCCAAAATGTGTCCTAAACCCCCAAACTGTTCCTTTTATACCTGACTTTTAGGACCTCCAAGCCTGTAGTTATGTTTATTATCAGTTAGAGCCCCATCTCATTATTTTCTTCTTCTTTGGTGCAACCCTATAAATACAGTGTCCCCCTTTTGCCTCTCCCCTTTTCTACAATTCCTCTGTGGGAGAGGTTGGTGTCATTTCTTCCCAACACTTTAAAACACACATTTAATGCATATTTACCCACCTGGATGTTTCTGATTGTGATTTTAGTTCAATTATTGTCATTATTAAGCCTGTTTTTGTTAGATGTTATAAGTGTGTAGTATGTATGTATCATAAATGTGTTTTAGGCACCATAAATGCTAGCATGAATATATACTCCTTGCTAGGTTGAGCTAACCCTCTTCCCCACTGTTTGTATTTGGTCGTAGGAGCTGGAGTGGGCCAATTATTTACTTTGAGGTCTTTCTTTCTTTTACCTTTTTTATCAGGTATGTCAGATTTTGTGTTGTTGTTTTTGTTTTATCTTATGTCAAATATGTTACGTGTAAATCCATACTTTATGTTTAATGTAAAAATAAATGCCAGCCCTTTTTTACAATTCCCCTGTGGGAGAGGAGCTGGAGTGGGCAAATTATTTACATGGAGGCCTTTCTTTCTTTTACCTTTCTTATCAGACACAACGCAGAATCACACCAGTTACATGAGGACAGAGCTGCCAATGACACGCACTGCCATGAAACAGAACCCATAACAGGCGATAATCTGCTCTCACATTTCTTTGTTCAAACCACAAGATCAACAATAGTTTATAAATGTAAAATTCTTAACTATAAAACGTTTCTTTTGTAACATCTGTCAGGGAAAAGCATTTAAATAATACTCACTCCTGCTGGTTTTCAGCCGCAGCTCAGTTTACGAGTTTCAGAGCAGCAAATTGTTTGAGGAAGGCGGGAAAGCTGCTCAGTGTCATATTTCACTACTCAGGGTCTGTGTGATGTCATCGCGCAGATCGAACATACCAACTTACTTTTTTATCTCGTTTGCTTGTCAAATACACACTGATCAAAACAGATACACACACACACACACACACACACACACACACACACACACAGAGTTTTAGCACTGTTATAATCTAACAGGCAGTTTCAGAGTCACAGCTCCCACCCTCATAAATAATGGTTTGGTCCACAGCTGCCCTCAAACTGTGCAGCACACTTCCTGTCTTCTGTTAAAGTAACACACACAAAGTAAGCAGCGCTAAAGCAGAGTGATTACAGTTTACACACGTGAGGATTTGGTTCAACTTTATTTATACAACTCCAAATCACAACAACAGGTGTCTCCAGGAGCTTCATAGTAGGGCAGTCCTCAGTGCGAGTCTCTGAGCCTCAGTCTCGTGCCAGTGCTCTGTGCTGCCCTTGTATACAAGTAAAACTGTGTGTTTCTCCTCTCTGATTCTCAGCTGAAGAAGTGTCATAGGATGCATCTCTTGACATACACTGTCACAGGTACTTGTCTTTGAGTGAAGATTTAAGGTGATTGGAAATATAAATAACTGCAACTTGAATCTTTGACCCAGAGTTCAAGCTCACTGCTGTAATATATAAATATATATATATATATATATATATATATATATATATATATATATATATTTATATATATTTCCAGTCCTGTGGTCTCAGCCTCAGATACTCAACTAATCAAAGTGATGTTATGACAAAAATGAATGACTTTCTGTCACACAAAGCTGTCTGTAACGTTTCTCGCGGTTAGTATCATGGTTGCTAGGCAACCTGAACAGCGCGACGCAGGCTAGACCGTCCCATTTCACAAGCCTCTCACTTCCGTACGTAGTGCGCGTACTTCAGACGTGCAGACCCTGAATTGGGATACAGCCGCTGTACCCGCTTCAAGCGACCTCTTGTTTCACTCACCACACACACACACCAACACCACTGACGTACTGCCTGACATTTCTCATAATTTTTACTTTGGTAAAAGTAAAAAAGTCTTGTTTGGTTCTGTTAATTTCAACTAAAATGTTTGTGTTTAAGGTGCATTACCTCATTACACACCAGGAGCCAATCATTACAGATGACTGGCTCATAGAAAACTGTCTGGTAACTTCCTGGTTGAGTAGAAGTTTGTGTTTATTGGATGAAACTTGTTTTCTGTGACCAAAGAAAGGTAAGCGCTGACATGCTGGTGTGTGATTTACCACACAAATTTAAATTTATTTAAGCCCAACATAAGGTGCCAAAGATGAACCATAGATGCACAAATATAAAATGTTCCATCTTCTGTTCAAGCTGTTAAAAACACAAAGTTCTTTCAGCTGAGGTCGTCAACGAGCATCGGCTCATGTTTCTTGAGGCTCTGGTAGAAGGCTTCTTTGGAGGCCTCGCCAGCTTTCAGAGGGCCGTTGTAGAGCGCCCTCATCCTCTCCTGAGGGATCTGCTGAGCTCTGATTTTATCATAAGCTTCTTGTTGGATGATTTTTCCTTGTAGGAGCTCGTCCAGAATCGGTTCGATGTTGCTCACTCTCTGGATCAGGTCTAATCGGTGTTCATCCACAAAGTGTTTTTGTCCTGAGGGGAAAATGACAGCGACTGATTGGAGTCTTGCTGCATTGCTTTTATATCAAAATGCAAGAATACATTTTTATTTAAAAACATAAATCACTGAAGTTTGTTAAAGAAAAACCCAGAAATATTGATGTCATTGTTTGGGTTCTCTGGCAATGAGACCATTATATGAGTGGCCTGCCTGTGTTTTACTGATTTTATCCTTTGTTCCTTTTTCCATCGTCGTTACTGTCTGTGATTGATCAGGGATTCATTTGTGCTGTATTATTCGCCTCCCGGGAGTTTTGTTCTTTATTTTTCACCTGATCACCGTCTCATTGGTGTCTGCAGTTTGAACTTGATGAACGTGACAAACGCTGTGACACGTTTCTTTGTTTCTAATCAAACACATTACTGAGGACAGCTGTGTGCCTACCATCAGTCAGAGCTCTGACACCAGTCGCTCCTGTTGATGATCCTGCATCTGAAAAAAAAATTTGGTTGTTAAACAAATCAACTGCTCTCATCCGCTGTAACTATAGCAACAACAACAAAAAAAACCCCACAGGTAAACAGACTCGAGTTTTCTCATTTGTTTGTTCCGCCCACTCCTGAAGGAACTCCAGCAAAGGTGAGGTTTTACATCCTGGTCTTACGTGCTGCCTGCAGAATCTAATTTAATGGTTTGTCAGCTGAATAAATGTTGCACCAGTCAAAGTATCAAACATGTCAAACATGTCAAAGTATATTTAGTGTCATTTTCATTATAATCAAAGTTCAATATTTTTGAAAGGAAAACATTTCCCTACATTTGCTGTTCTTTATGACTGAGTTCACCAGGGCTTTATTATCCCTCTTACAGGTGTGTAGTCTGCATGTGCTCACTCCTCAGCTTCATCTCCCTTAAATTCTAAAATCGGCTCCTGGTTTGTGGAATTATACTTCCTTGTTGCTTCCTCAGAGTGGAACTGATGACTCTATATTTGTAACCTGCCTGTCAGTCTGTTATCTGCAGGTCAGTCTTCAGCAACATGATGAGAGCTGTGAATTTGGAGACACTTTAAGACAGTTTTCTCCACAGAGTAAGCATGAAACCCTCCCAGTGGTCCCTGGTTTAATCTGGGAACATGTGATGTGTATCTGCCACTTTTATAAAAACGAACAAGTTTATGTTAAAATAATTTTTTCTGACTGTTCAAGAAATGTGGAATTACAATAAAATGAATAAACATGAATAATTAAAATCTTAGATTCTCATTTTAACATGAAGAAAGAAAAAAAGACCTAAACATCAAACATCTGTAAAAACCTCTTTATTATCACTTGCACTGACCTTTACAGCTTCTGCTGTTACTCACAGACCATCTGTAGAAACTTCACATAAACATCAGGTCACAGGATGAACTCACCTCTTCTCTCATCCTCCTGTTTCTTCTCCAGTCTTTCCACAAAGGGGCGCAGTCGGCCCTGAACTTTTGGGTCCCTCCGAGGTATCCGATCCATTATTTCATGGATTTTATGGACAGATGTTTCCACTCCGTAGTGCTCGATGATTACTTGGGGCATCTCTTCTCTGGACTTGTCCGTCCTTACATGTTTGGGGATATCCGACAGAAAAAGCATCATCTTATTGTACTGTGGCCCATCGAGGTCTTCGAGGATCTCGGTCAGAGCTGTTTTCCACTCTTCCTCTGAAGTCGTTGACATCTGACACACAGACAGAAACGCTCTGTTACACCAGCTCCATGAACCCAACACACTGTGAGAGGTGAAAGCACACTGTGCAGTTTTACACTGCACCTCACATTCATCTGAGAAGTTTCATTTCTACTTTCAGCCTTTTAACATTTATTGAAACGCAGTTTAAAGGCCTCTGAGAGCTGTCATGTAAACACAGAGTGATTCTGTTTCCAGCTGTGGGAAATCGACATTTTCACCAAATCAGTCCACGCACGTTTCCGTGACAACACAACCCACAGGTGTGCTTCGTTCAGTGGTTTTACTGAGGGACCCCAGCTCACTGCTCATGAGAGTAAAAGAACACTTTGAGAACATCTCAGATCTCAATGATCTGACGTCTGTGCTGATATGGACGGGTGATGTGCTCGGAGTGAAAGGATGTCCCACTGTTTGATGGATCTGTTTTTCCACAATCTGTCCCCTCATCTCATTATTATATTCATCTGTTCCCTCAGTGTCTCTGTGTTTCGTCACATCACCACCTTCCTCCTCTTCCTCTGATTTGAGGAGATATAAAAGCAGCAGAATAAATGACCATACCTGACGGAGGGAGCGCTTCAGTGCTGATGATGATGATTTCACTCCGACAGGCTGGCAGCTTTTCTGCTCGCCTATAAGAGAAGAAACTGTGTTACTCTGGTTTGAAGGTAAAACCCTCAAATCTGTCGGTTTAATATGATTGTTGGACACAAGGATACACCCTCAGACCCAGAGGAAGAGCTGCATTGGTCCGGTCTTTGTGGATCAAGTCCGATCCAAACTGGTTTTTGGAGCCTGCACTGTCAGCTCTGTGGTGGCCAGTGAGCCTCATCTTGTGTTTGAGGTTGAGAGATTACCAGATATAGTCAGGCTCACGTCGATGCACAGCCAAACACCAGCCCAGCATCAGATGTGCAGCCTGTACAGGAATTTCTTTTACTTATGTATTAATCACATTATTTTATTATACAATGCCTTGGTGCCACTGGATTTTAACATGTCTGACACTCATACGTTAAGACAGATGGTGGGGGTGTAGTAAGGAAGCAGACAACTCCACAGGAAGAGTCTTTTGTCTCTTTGAGGACTCTGGGAGGTAGCAAGGGAGTGTGAACCTTAAGGTGTGAAACAGCTGTGTGCTGCCTTTTGTTCCTGGAGAAGGTATTTAACAGAGAGTCACGCTAGGCTCAGAGAGATTCTGCTGACTGTCTGCCCCGCAGACATGCAGGGACTCCATCAAGCTTGGTTTTCTGTTGTCTTTGTGTGTTTGGATTAAAGAATGTTAGCTACCGCTCGTCTGCAGGCTTTATTTAACCTTCTAAGCCCCAACGCCCCCTGATATGGGGGCAAAAGGCAGGAGATTAGTTATGCTTGGGGCTTAAGAGGTTAAATGGAAAACTTCCACAACAAAATGGTGACGAGGATGGGATGGTCCGTGTGGTCGCTGAACAACGGTTCCGTGGACGGGAGGGAAAAGGTACCTTTGTCCTACCAGCTGTTGAAGCGAAGGAAATGTAGGAGTCACAGAGCCGTGTGTTTCAGTTATCACCGAGATCATTTTGAGGGGACTCCTGCAGATGGGTGAGTTGTAGCTAACTTTGTATACAGTTATGAGGAGTTTTTTGTCTGGCTGAGTGGTGAAGTGCTTGCTCTTCCGGAGTTCGAGTCTCCGGAAGGAAAATCCTGGGGTTCGAGTCCCCAGGCTTGTGTTCGGTTCTGGTCTCAGCCTTCCCGTAGCCACGCTTTGCATTCTGGGATGCAGCAGGATGCCATAGATGTCAGTACAGGCGAGCAACCAGCTGTTTATGAAACTCTCCATGTTATCTACTAGTGCAGTTTTTTACTTTTGTGGCTGCTGCCTTCAGACATGTCTGACCAATGAGTGGACTCAACGTTCTCTCATGGTTAGAGAAACATTTTGGTTCACTTCGGTTTTTCTGTGATCAGAAAAACCAAACTGTAGGTGTGAAAACAAGATTAACCTTCAGCAGAAACACTGTGACTCCATACAGATAGATGTTCACCTACCAGCTTCACCCTTTCTGCCCGCTGACCTCAGAACAGTTTCACTCCGTTTCCTCTTCTTCCCTGAAAGTCACATTTTTAAAGGTTGAGCACACAGGTTGTTAAAGTCGTGTGAGGCAGCAGGTTTCTCCACAGAGTAAGCATGAAACCCTCCCAGTGGTCCCTGGTTTAATCTGGGAACATGTGATGTGTATCTGCCACTTTTATAAAAACGAACAAGTTTATGTTAAAATAATTTTTTCTGACTGTTCAAGAAATGTGGAATTACAATAAAATGAATAAACATGAATAATTAAAATCTTAGATTCTCATTTTAACATGAAGAAAGAAAAAAAGACCTAAACATCAAACATCTGTAAAAACCTCTTTATTATCACTTGCACTGACCTTTACAGCTTCTGCTGTTACTCACAGACCATCTGTAGAAACTTCACATAAACATCAGGTCACAGGATGAACTCACCTCTTCTCTCATCCTCCTGTTTCTTCTCCAGTCTTTCCACAAAGGGGCGCAGTCGGCCCTGAACTTTTGGGTCCCTCCGAGGTATCCGATCCATTATTTCATGGATTTTATGGACAGATGTTTCCACTCCGTAGTGCTCGATGATTACTTGGGGCATCTCTTCTCTGGACTTGTCCGTCCTTACATGTTTGGGGATATCCGACAGAAAAAACATCATCTTTTTGTACTGTGACCCATCGAGGTCTTCGAGGATCTCAGTCAGAGCTGTTTTCCACTCTTCCTCTGAAGTCGTTGACATCTGACACACAGACAGAAACGCTCTGTTACACCAGCTCCATGAACCCAACACACTGTGAGAGGTGAAAGCACACTGTGCAGTTTACACTGCACCTCACATTCATCTGAGAAGTTTCATTTCTACTTTCAGCCTTTTAACATTTATTGAAACGCAGTTTAAAGGCCTCTGAGAGCTGTCATGTAAACACAGAGTGATCTGTGTGTTCTGTTTCCAGCTGTGGGAAATCACAAACAACAACATTTACACAGAGACTCTATAGTCAGTGTTTCCTTTGCACTGTTCCAAGCAACCTGTCCTCTGAGCCTTTCTATTCTCCATGAGGGCAGGTGTTGCTTCACCAGGAGGACCCGAGGACCCCGTCTGTCACACCACTGACCTGCTGGAGGTCATTTTGTAGCTCCAGCACTGCTCATCCTGTTCCTCCTTGCACTAAGGAGCAGGTACATATACACACACTGTATACAGGTTTTTGCAGAGGTGCTTTATTCATCGTCTGCAGAAAAAAAAGCTTCCCTGAAACAAACTTCCTGACAGAGCTGCTGTGCCAATGACACGCACTGCCAGGAAACAGAACCCATAACAGGCGATAATCTGCTCTCACGTTTCTTTGTTCAAACCACAAGATCAACAATAGTTTATAAATGTAAAATTCTTCACTATAAAACGTTTCTTTTGTAACACCTTTCAGGGAAAAGCATTTAAATAATACTCACTCCTGCTGGTTTTCAGCCGCAGCTCAGTTTACGAGTTTCAGAGCAGCAAATTGTTTGAGGAAGGCGGGAAAGCTGCGCAGTGTGATGTCATCGCGCAGAACGAACATACCAACCTCCCTTTTATCTCGTTTGCTTGTCAAATACACACTGATCAAAACAGATACACACACACACACACACACACACACACACACACACACACACACACACACACACACACAGATTTTTAGCACTGACTGTTCAGAGTTAAATCTTTATAATCTAACAGGCAGTTTCAGAGTCACAGCTCCCACCCTGATAAATAATGGTTTGGTCCACAGCTGCCCTCAAACTGTGCAGCACACTTCCTGTCTTCTGTTAAAGTAACACACATAAGTAAGCAGAGCTAAAGCAGAGTGATTACAGTTTACACACGTGAGGATTTGGTTCAACTTTATTTACTCCAAATCACAACAACAGGTGTTTCCAGGCGCTTCATACTTCATACGTTTTACTCCATTATGAATTTCAACAAATAATCAATCTATCACACATGCACAGGAGTTGTATTAACTACAGGATGAATACACAGTTCAGCACAAAGATGAAGCTTCTCACATGAATGCTACATCCATAGATGGGAACACAATACAATCTTACATAAACAGCAGAGTCCAACAGTGTTTGTGGGCAAGAGTTCATGTGCATGTGGAGGTGGGGCAGTCAGTGAAAGGGCGATGGTTGAAGTTCAGAGTTTGTATGTTTGGGGGGTTCAGAGGTGGATGCAGGTCTGGAGTTGGTGTGTGCGAGAGCAGGGAGTGAATTCAGCATCCTGACTGATGGATGAAGCTGTCTCAGTCTGCAGCCCCGAGGCTCTTCAGTCTCCTTCCTGATGGCAGCAAACTGAAGAAGCTGTTGGACGGATGAGTGGAGTCACCTGTAATGCAGAGAGATGAGGCGGGTGCTGTAGATGTTCTGAAGGGAGGGAGGAGAAGTACCCACGATCCTCTCTGCTGCTCTCAATACTCAATAACTTTTTCTGGCAGTGCAGGAGCCAGACCACACAGTGATGCAGCTGGTGAGGATGCTTTCAACGGTGCCTCTGTAGAAGGTTCAAAAATGTAAAAACAAATTCAGCCGCTAGCCTGCCTGATCCTGCCTGATGTCTCCGCGCTTACCCCTCTTCTGCTTCCTCTTGCAGCACCTGAGACGTTTCCACTGTGGGCGAGATCTGGGAGCGGGGGTCGCTGATGGTAGATGCCTCCGAAGCACTCCGCAGTTCCTCAGTTAGCGGGCCCTTCTGTGTGGTGCTCTGATGTTGGCTGCACCCTGTGTGAAGAAGCTATTCTGGGGACAGGTGCAGTGTTGATGCAGTCTGACAGCCACGGGTTTGATAGACCTGTAAGTTAACAAACATCAGCTCAGTTACTCTGTGATCATAAAGGAGACCCTGGCTTTACTTTACTGTTTCAGCTGAGGTCCTCAATGAGCATCTTCTCACGTTTCTTGAGGATTTGGTAGAAGGCTTCTTTGGAGGCATCGCCAGCTTTCAGAGGGCCGCTGTAGAGCTTCCTCATCTTCTCCTGAGAGGTCTGCAGAGCTCTGATTTTATCATCGCCACGGGGCGATTGTGGCTCAAGAAGTTTGCCTTGTAATCGGAAGGTTGCTGGTTCGAGCCCCGGCTCCGACAGTCTCGGTCGTTGTGTCCTTGGGCAAGACACTTCACCCATTGCCTACTGGTGGTGGTCAGAGGGCCCGGTGGCGCCAGTGTCCGGCAGCCTCGCCTCTGTCAGTGTGGCTACAATGTAGCTGCCATCACCAGTGTGTGAATGTAGTGTGAAGCACTTTGGGGTCCATAGAGACTAAGTAAAGTGCTATACAAATACAGGCCATTTACCATTTTTCTTTTTTTAGTTATAGTAGAAAGAAAAATGCTCTATAAAAATAAAGATTATTGAAAATAACAAATAGTCATAAACTGTAGTAGAAATAGTTACTTGAGTGCAGTCATATTGTACCATAGTCGCGACTGGTCTTTGCGTTGACCATCCTGAGAAAGTCTCCATGTGATATTCCACTGAGCTGCTTGATGTCTTCAGATGATCCTGATGGCACCTGTGCTGTCTACAAGTTCAAACTCTTGCTTGAATTTTCTTCTTTCTGTGTTTGAGCTTCAGTTTGATTTTTCCAACTGATCCAATCTAAAGAAAAGAAACAGCAATTACTTGTTACAACGTGGTCTACGCGATCAATGGGTAACAATTTGTGAAGGGAGAAACGGATTAATTTCTTGTGAGGGGCAAAAAACCATCAGTGTGATCCATCCTATTCATGACTACTTGTGAACAAAATAGAAAAACATATTAGTCCAAACTATCACAAAAGCTGTCAGTCTGATGCCTATAGCTGAATGGATGCTAACAAATTCCCAGTAAATAGAAGATGTATCAAACCACCTCTCTTCTGAAAGAAGTATCATCTATCTGAAAACTAGACTGCACGAGCATTTGTTGAACTGTGTGAAAGCAGATAAAAAGAGTAAAAAGCAGTAAAAAAAAAAGTTTGTCCACCAAAAGTCAGAACGCCAATGGGATAAACCTGCAGGCCTGACAACAGGAGGTGTATTACTCCACTGGTTTTCTACTTAGTGACAGTGTTTACAAATGTGACTTTGTGACATTCATTAGTGCCCTCAGTGACACACAAAACAAAGCTACACAACAGAACAACTACACAAGACAACACAACACACTAAGTATACACTCCACACTAAACACCACAAATCTCCCACATCTAAACTCTCTCTCTCTCTTACTCGCTCGCTCTGTCTCGCTGCCGTTACCGTCACTCCCAAAAACTTTTCCCTCTTCCTAAACAACCAAATCCCAAGTGTTAACTTTTTTTTTTTAATTGGTCAACATTTTTCCACCGATAGGAAAGAGGTGGCTTTTTCCCCCTTTCTTTACTGTTTTCGCACTGTCCTTAGAAAACGCTTACGGACGCTGGCTACTGGTTGGTTACTGGCCTGGTAGCCTGGCTACCCCTGGGCGGGTCCGGGATAGGTGTGGAGGCTTGGGGGTCTGGGGGTGCTCCGCCCCCGGTCTGGGGTGCTGGCTGGGCCTTGGGGGCTTGGTCCTGGCTGTTGTGTCGCCGGAGCTGTGGGCGAGTGGGTGCAGGGGGGCTCAGCCCCAGTGCAGGGGACCTCTGGTGCATCGGCCCAACTAGGGGGCTCTCTAACTGGTGGGGAGGTTGTTATATCTTTGCAGCTCACTCTGCAGGTGGGGGAGAGATATAGGAGAGGTGGAGAATGAACTCAACCTGGGTGTCTATTGTCTTGTGTAGTTTGGGAGATGATTGGATGATGGGGTGGGTGCAGTTTTCTCAGGGGTGGAGTCGGGTGGGCTGCCCCGGACTCTGTGGGGCTGGGCGTTGCTGCTGCTGCGGGCCCCGGTCCGGATGGGCCTGGGCCCCCTTGCCCTGATGGGTTCCAAAGTGTGGGGGTGCCTACTGGGGTCAGCGGGGGAGCTGGACCCAGGGAGGGGCCGCTTGCCTCCCTATTCCCGCTCTACCACACCCACCCACACACGCAGGGCTTGGGGTGCAGGTATGTCACCAAGGTGCAGGGGAGGCACTCCCCCTCTGTCCCCTTCTGGCCGCCTGTACATCCACATTACTCACACTCTCACATAACACATACATATAGGGCCTTGGGGGTGGGCACCTTTTACAGCATCCAGAGGATGTTCTGTGTATTCCAACCCGCCTCTGGCGCTGGTGCCCTACCCTCAATTTTAAATGCATATAGACACTAAGGGTTTTTGGGAGGAGCTGTGCTGCTCTCTGAGAGGAAGCAAGTACCATGCTCTCCTGTGTTTTAAATGCACTTTAGAACAGCACACAGCAACACTACATATGAGCGCAGCGTAGGGAGGTTTGGGGTCTTCACTCACCCCGGTTCTGTTACCCGTCAGGGCTGGGGGACTGGGAGGAGGTGCTGGCCGTCAGATTGGGGTCTGGGATGCGGGGCCTCCCTGCTACTGAAGATAAGGAGGTGGTCCGCTTGCCTCCACCCCAGAGAGAAGGGTTACATCTCCTGGGTTTAGGTGCGGCTTGCCCTTCTGGGGGCGGGGGTACCTGGACCTGGGATATAGAGTATGTTTGGGGAGTGTGACTGTCTGTGCAGTGTCTATTTGTGTCTGTCTACACGTTGGGTGAGTGCCGAGTATTTGGTTGTGCATATGGGGTGGGAATGCACGTTTATGTCCGCGTGCGCCTGTTCATCTGTGTCTATATGTCAGGTTGGGTCTTAGACTAAACCTCTCTGGGTACATCTCAGGCCCTCCAAAGTTCGGAGGCCTATCTCCCCTCACCACACTCCCTGCCGGTGGCTGATGCCCTCAGACGTTGGTGTGTTGGTGGTCCTTGTCGACTGGGACACATGTATGTACCGGCTCACTCCTGGTGGCCGATTGGCGGGGCTTGGTGCCTGTGGCCCAGCTGGGCCCCTTCCGGGGGGTGGGATGCCCTCAGGCCTCTGGGCCTGAAGCTCGGTCCTCTCTGGCACAGCTGGCTGCCGGCAGAGCCCGCGGGCACGCCACTGCAACCCCCTCTGGCCTCTGCTCCGTAGCTGCTGGGTGACCTCTCGTTTGGGGCTCTACTCAGCTCTTCCCAGGAGGGTGGCACGGTTCCCCCCCTTTTGGTGGTCCTCCTTGGGTCCTTGTACTCTGGGGCCTGGATCTCCTCCATACCTGCTTCATACCCTGGGGGACGGGCTATGACTCCCCACACTCCCTAGCAGATCGATACATGGAGAAACCTTTTGAATACAAGTGTGCTGATGCAGACAGGTGTGCACACGGGTGTCCACAGACACAAACTACACCTTTCTTGGCAGCTGCCTCAAAGCACATTGTGCGCTGTCGATCTTGTGTGCTGCACAACAATAGGTCATCAAGCAGCCACGGAGCAGAGGCCAGAGGGGGTTGCAGTGACGTGTCCACGGTCACTGCCGGCAGCCAGCTGTGCCAGAGAGGACCTGGCCTCAGTTCCAGATACCTGAGGGCACCCCACCCCCCTGAAGGGGCCCAGCCGGGCCACAGGCGCCAGGCCCACCAATCGGCCACCAGGAGTGACTCGGTACATACATGAGCGCCCAGCCCCAGACAGCAAGAACACCGCTCACGCCTCACAGATGACAGCTTAAAGTCCTGCGTAAAGATGAAAGCCCCGATTTGCAGATGCTGTGCGCAGCGGTCGGGAGCAGAAGTCTTATTGTAAACATATCACGGCAGACCCGACGATGTTTCCATGAACACGCTTTTCAGCATCTCTTTATTGACCACTTTTCACACACGGTTGCTGTGCGCATACAGTCGGCTGTAGCCAGGGCTGGACTGGGACAAAAAATCAGCCCGGGCATTTTGACTAGAGACAGAGACCGGCCCACCAAAAATGTGACGTCATTCAGGGGTAAAACCGCAAAGGATACTGGGAACTTGTGGCAAGAGGTACTAGCGCACGCAGGCTTTCAATTGAACTCAGTTACACAGCGATAAAAAGACACACAAAAACACAAAAAATGGCAAGAAACTGTTGTATTATTAACTGCAATAGCCGGTGTTGTGCCAAAAAGTAATTGTCTGCCAAAAACTGATTTCTGGAATTTGCCAAAAACTGATTGCTCGTATTTAAATTGCTATAAGTAACTTGTTGGGCTATAATATGTGAAACATATGTCAAATGCATCCCTCATGGATGACATAAAGTCATATTGAGCTACAAACAACATTAGTGTAACAAGGTAGAAGCCGCAATCAGTCTTTGGCAGTGACTTTTATATAACCTTTATTTATGCCGTTAAAAAAATCTAATTAACATTAAAAATGTATTTTGTAAGAAGTAGTTGGACAGCAGAAATGGCTCAAATATTACAATAGTTCTGTAAAAATATTTAAAGTGGGGATAAAGGACCGGATTGGTTATAATGTAAGTACAATAACACAGAGTTGTAAAGATACTTGAAAAAACAGATAATTTTTTAATTCCATATATAGCCCCTTTGTAAACGCTGTTCACCGAAGTCTATTTACCAACATACGTAAAGATATTACACATAAAAAATACACGCAAACATTGGAAATCAGTTTTTGGCAGGCAATCACTTTTTGGCACAACACCGGCGGCCGCCTCGGGTCTCTCCTCCTCTTGCCTCCCCTTTCCCTTATCCACCTGCTGGCCTCCACCACTTGCTGATGTTGCTAAATCTGTGGAAGCGATGCCATAGCTACCACCAAACAATTCAGTTATTTTTACACATTTGGCAGCGTCTGCCTGAAGGGCTTGTTTCTTTTTGGTCCTAATTTTTTCTGCACCTCCTTTCCTTTTTTTGTTCTCCATTTTCTTTAGTTCGTCTATAAGATTGCTAAACAAGGGGGAGGGTGCATCCGACCTCCTCAGCTGTAATTGGTCCAGCCCAGAGTCGATCATGACCAATTGGCCAATCCAACACCTTTCATTATTTATACGCTTCCAAAAAAAAAAAAAAAAAAAAATCGATCGGCCCATAAAAACAAAAAATCGCCAGCGGCCCACCAGGCAAGTGCCCGGTATGCCCGATGGCCAGTCCAGCTATGGCTGTAGCTTTGCAGCTCACAGCCCGACAACACAACAGCACAGAGAGCACAGACTTTAAGGCAGCGAGGCGTGATTGCAGGTGCAGCTCAGGTGCGTCCGCCTCCCAGCGGTGCTGCAGACCACGCCCCGCCACACACATTAACCTGGTAAAATACATATTTAGGCAGAATTTTGCAAATATCTATTTTTCCTTTTTTAGCAGCATAGTGCTTTTTTCCAATTACTTTTTAAAAGTCAGGTCAAGGCTCCAAAAGCACAAAGGCGATATAAGGGGGGCTCACAACAGTTTTTGTTTGCTGGATCATTTTAGTTCAGCTGGGTGTCTTTCCTTTTGTTATATTTCTTTAAGAGTTCAAAATGTGTTAATTACATAAATAAAATGTAATTTTCTCTGTAACACTTCATGGATTTCATAAGCAACACACCTTATTTGCTCTGTGGATTCTTTTAAAAAGCAGTTAAAAACTTTTCTGTTCAAACAAGCCTTTTGTTGATCTACGTATTTTAGATTCTTTACATTATTTACATTTGATCTTTTACATTGTGTATAATGTCTATTGATTGTATTGTTTATTTTAATCTTTGTGTACAGCGCTTTGTGACTGCCTCTCTGTGAAAAACGTTTAATAAATAAACTTTACTTACTTTAGTTGTTCACACAAAGCATAAAGGTAAAAAAAACAATATATGCAGTGTTATCTTCATTTTAGATTTCAAAAAGTATTTGCGGCTTCCAGTGTTTTCTTTTGTGTGGAAACTGGGTCCAAGTGGCTCTTTGGGTGTTAAAGGTTGCAGACCCCTGATTTTGACTGTCAGAGAAAACAGCAGCCTCGAGTAAGCCCGAATATTAGTTTACAGAGGCTGTTAGAATTACATGTCTAACGTTAAAATGTTGGTGACACAATAATTTCATCCTAATGGCACTGACATATTCATAGGGTTAATTTTTGAGACAAAATATCATGAGGTAGTTTTGCAAATATTCCACCTTGTAGTGCAGTTTGCACAAATTGTTTTAAAAATGCACTCAGCCTACAAACATTACTGACGAGTCAAGATCTGCACAAACTGACAGAAACACTGAAGCAGCTCCACATTTTATTCTTCTTGTCATGTATGTCCTATTTATCAGGTGACAGAGACAGCTCTGCCATGTTGTAGCTCAGACAGAGGTGAAGAGGTGAGGTCACATGTGACCTAATCAGCAGGTGACTGACTGATGATTTGGTGCTATAGATTAACTAGTATTTATTATCATTACAATTGTCAGGCTGCTGATGTAAATTGATTCATTAGTGTATATTTGACAAGGAATCTGAATTGACACGTCTCACTTTTTATATGGCACGAATCCATGTGTTATTTTATCAGGTGGCAATATGTCCTAGTGCAGTCAGAGGGGAAGAGCCAGGGCCAAAGGTGAGACACATCAGGCACAGTAATAATTTTAATCTGAGGATAAAACGCAGGTACTGAGGCTGAAAGAAGCTTTAGTGCTCTCAGAAGACTAAAAAGATGGCTAAGGTCAACAATGACTCAAATGAGATTAAACAATGCTGCTGTATGTCCACCAGGAGAGACTGGACAGTATAGATGGAAAACAAATATGCCAGCAGTTTATCTCAGTTAATGAGAGGAGCAGGCATGTGTTTGGCTGCTTCACATAGCGGACATTGAGTTGTTGTGTGGGGCATGTAGTCCATGTCTGTTGCTGTAACAGTAGTTCATGTTTAGAGTAAAACATCCCAGCTCACTGACTTGATCGGGGCAATAGTGCCTAAACTGTTGCATAATTTTGCTGAGAGATCTTTTACCCTGTGGTCATCTTAGATGAGTAGTTTTATGGACAAAAACCAGCAGGTCATTCAGTGTTCCCTTAGTGCTAATGTATCAGAGATGTTGTTGTATTATAACTGAAGTAATGTTGTTAAGTCCTTAAAGTCATATTCTTTTATTGTCATGACTGTATTTGAAGCTATGTTTGTATGATACCTGATTTATATGGAATATGGCTGAAGTCTAAAATACTTAGTCAGTCATTTGTTTAATAGTAATTTAACATTATATAATTCACATATAAAACTATGAATTGTAATTTTAAATGGTTGAAAAGCATGTAGAATAACATATGTAGGCAAGTATATTTCTCCTTTTTTATCAAGAAGCAAAGACGAAAAGAAACAGGGCAGGGTTCGATGGTTGAATCATCCGTCCCCACCAACTAAAGCTACGCCCTTGTTATTTACATAATAATGTAAATAACCTAATAATGATCCTTATTGCTGTTTTAGAGGAGCGGTGCTTCTAGCTGCAGATTTCTGTCAGAATCTGCAGATTATACAGAACAAATAAAATGTTCACGTTTCTCCAACGTTGTCTTCCCAACAGTTTCACTGACATCTACACTGGATGGTCAGGAAGCGTTCACGATGTCTTCTCCGGCGCTGATAATCGGCGTCTGTCTTGTGTCAGTGACGTAAAAGACGGATTTAATGCAACATGACCATCAAACAGCAGCTTTTTCTAAGTTTTTTCTAAAACATCAGATATGTATCGGATTCAGGATCACATACGAAAGTGACCCAGATCGGATTTGAAAATATCGGATTTGTGCCGTTCACGCTGTCACACCATGATGGATATGGTCGCAGAGGGTCAAAAAAATCGGATTTGATGCGCTTTCGCCTGCAGTGTGAACGTAGCTTTAGTATTGCTGTAATTAGTGGAACATGCGGCTAAACATGTCACCCCTGGTCTGACTGGGGAGGGGACCAGAGAAAACTACAAAGTTACACACCGATTCAATATTGAGTTTAGTGACCTCCGATTGGCGTAACCGGGTGTCATTACTGCCGACGTGAATTATGATCTTACTGATTTTACGTTTACCCTTAGCCAGCAGTTTTAAATTTCCTTCAATGTCGCCTGCTCTGGCCCCTGGAAGACAACTGACTATGGTTGCCGGTGTCTCTAGCTTCACATGTCTGAGAACAGAATCACCAGTTTGACCCCGGCAGGTGTGTCGCCGAGTGGGGAATAACGGTTCAACACATGAACAGTGTGAGTAAATACTGTGAATATTAGCAGGTGAATCAACAGAGAGTGTGCTTTGGATAAAACACTTTAAAGATTACAATAAGAAATAAGTTATCTATAGGTTTTTAATGAAATTGGCTATGCAGATAAGATCCACAAAAACACCAGAGTGTTGTAGTAACTGGGCAGTGTAACACAAATGACTCATCAGCTGTTGTGATTGCAGCTGTCAGTGTTGTAGGAACAGGAAGTGATACTAGCAGAGAGAGCATTTGTTGCTGTAAGATTCATTTTCTCAATAATGCTCACCTTTCCTTGTTTTCTTCTGAAGTGGGTGTGTCTCAGGTATTGTCAACAGCAGGGAGAGATATTCAACTTTTGAGTCCCAGCACGTCCCAGAGTTATACCAACAAATGGCAAATACCGCCTTAAAAAAGGTTCTACAGCCAACTTGCGACCAGACTCGTCTGTGAGACAGTTGCGCATGCGCATGGTCTTCTGGGCAGTGTAACACAAATGACTCATCAGCTGTTGTGATTGCAGCTGTCAGTGTTGCAAGTGTAATAAACTTTATTGCTGTAAATCGTTTCTATAGAGAGCTCACTTTTAATACCAGGGGTGTGTCTGAAAGGAGGGAGGTGGCACAAGCCTCCCCAAGTATGAAATAATAGGTCTCCTCCCCCACGAGCAACGATTCAGTCACTAGTTCTTGTCCACAGAGCAGAGCTCCACTTTCTGCTTCCTCATTTCATAATTTGCACATCGTGGATTACTCTCTGCCTCTCCTCATGTCAGCCCCTCCCACGGCGATGTGTGTCCTTTTTATTGTGCCCACCTGAAAGTTGTGTAAGGGGTGGATCAATCCAAATATTGGTAATATCGATATGTTGTTGTTGGTATTGGATCAATACTAGCATGGCTGGATTGCTAACTTGCTGGTTTCTCTCTGAGTTCAGTACGTTTCTCCCACTTCATCACCTGAAGCTGAATGAAAAGACGAGGATATTCAGGTCTAGGAACAAGGAGGAGCTGAGAAGGTGTAAAGATGCAGAGAGAAGGCGGATCGAGCCAACGAGCTGCATCAGGTTTTCAGGTTCAGTACTGGACCTGTTGCCTCTGTGGCACCCCTGTGGGGGAATGACCACATTAATATTATTTTGTGTAAAACACCCATGTAACGGGACATTTTTCATTACTATATGTATTTATTTTCAGTTTTTTAAAAAAAGTCCATGTAACAGGGATTCATTTTATGTTAGAAAGCAGTGAGGGTGGAACTTTGGTGGTTGCTCCGGAGTTTCGGGGTGCAGTAAGTGGAGCCCACCTTCCGCTGCTTCCTCAGACACGTTCTGGAGGAAAGCAGAGACGCATCGTGTCTTCCTTACTCCGCTCTTCACCTGCTTTTACAGGTTGGTAAATGGTGCTCGCACCGAAAATGTTGTTTATTGTTACCATGGTTACCCACGTTAATGTGAATGAGAGAGTTAAGGCGGTCCGCCCAAGTTATTTATATGTAAACACGGGAGAAACCGGAGGGGTATCCCGCGCGACCGCACCGCGAGCCCGCTCGTTAGGTGGGGCGCTCGTGAAGCAGAGTCAGTGCGCTCCTATGCTCTGTGTAAACGTGTTGTAATGCTCCAATCAAATCAGTTCTGTGAGATGTGAATGTTAATAGTTATGTTAAAGTGACTGAGTAGATTAGCTAGTGTAACACAAGCACTCTGAGCAACTCTGTGTAGCTAACAGAGGCATTCACAGGTTAATTAAACAAGCTGTGTTTCATGATGCACTAAATAGTGATTTTGCCAGTAAATTACTGAAGGCAACAAATGTGATGTATTTACCAATGCTGTTATTGAATATAACTGTTTAACCAGTAAGAGACTGCAGAAGACAATGTGATGTGTTTATTGATATGATAAAAGAATGTAACTGTTATGGAAAGAAGTGTGAACTTGAGAAACTGAACCAGAAAGAGAGTATATTTCGCTGAGGTTGTGAAATAAGTAAATTGATTGATAAGTAATTGATGTAAAGGAGGAACCAGCTGAACAGTATATTGAAAGCTCATGTTTAGTGTTTATATAGCATTTATTTGTGTGAAATAAATCAGACTCAGACACGTTCTGGAGGAAAGCAGAGACGCATCGTGTCTTCCTTACTCCGCTCTTCACCTGCTTTTACAGGTAACATATTTGTCATCGTGGTCTTCATCCTTGGGACCCGTAACAAATCTTGGGGGCTGGTCCGGGATCGGCGCCACCTTGTGGTCGGGGCTGATCCATAAATGACATCTGGGACCAGGACGCGAGCTGATGCCGTCTGAGCGAGCTGAGAGTTGGAGCAGAGACTGATCCATCGTCGTGCTGAGTGGCCCATTGAGAGGGACAGCAAGGAGTTGCAGCCATGGCCGAGGGCGGGAGGAAGAGCCTAGTGTGGGACATTAGGAGAAGCCTACTCACCCTGTCCGCGGGAGAACTCTACAAGGTCGCTAAGAAGGTGGGTCCAGCGGGCCCGGGTCAGCCAGAGCTCGACGCGACAGACCAGGAGGACTGCTTTGACCACATCAGTTCTTTCATGCACAGTAAGCCATTGCTTGAGGCAGAAGATGGTGGGATGGTGGACTTGCTAATGTTAAAAGACTTTATTGATGAGGTGATTGAAAATCGACAAGTATGTGATGATAGTGAGGACGTAGATTCACCTGTTACACAGACATTTACACAAACTCTGCAACCAGCTCACCCCTCAAGTAGCATGGGTGATAGTCCTACACAGCCTGTTCCGGTGACCACAATAGCTAACATGGTTAACCGGCTGCCAGTTGCAGGTACAACTAGCCCGACTGGCCTAGCCAGCTCTATCCCTGATATCACTAACGCCGAGCTGCAGGAGATGTTAAATAGCTATGAGGAGCTTGGTAAAAGACTAAGACAAAGTGTAATGGTCCCCACTGAACAGTCACCTCGACAGCCAACGGGTTTACTAGTTCAAGCTAACCTAACACAGAGCAACCCACTTCAACCCAACCCACCCGGGCCGCCAAGGGCCCAGCCCACTCGTGAGGGGATGATCTCTCTGAGAGACCTCTCTTATCTCCAGAGAAGAGAATTTAGAGTACAAGGGGGTCAAGTTGGTGACCATTCATCAGACATTAGCTACAACAACATCTGCAAACAGATGGATGAGGGGATTAGAGAAGGCTTCCCTGACGCAGAGATAGTTCGTGGAGTGCTCAGGATAATAAAGCCTGGAACTTTTAAAGATATGCTAATCAATAAAGACGATTTGACTGTACTTGAACTGAAGGGGTTCCTCCAGGCCCACCTGAGAGAAAAAAATAGTACAGAACTCTTTCAGGAATTAATGTGTGCCAGACAAGACGAGAGTGAGACACCACAGCAGTTTCTCTACCGGGTGATAGGGTTGAAGCAGCGGGTCCTCTTCACATCCAAAATGGCTGATGCGGGCATAAAGTACAGTCCAGCTACTGTTCAGGATGTTTTCTTGCACTCGGTCTACCAGGGGCTTGGGTATAAGCACAGTGACATTAGGCGAGAGTTAAAACCTCTGTTGTCAAGCGGAGAGGTGAGTGATGAAACAATCTTGCGCCATATAATGAGAATCACTAGCGAAGAAAGTGAGAGGCAAAAGAGAATAGGTTCGTCCCGTCGACAGAACACAACTAGCGCACATAGTGCCCAGTCTGAGCTCAACACCATCCAAGAATGTAGTAAGCAAGACCGACCAGTTGACACGACCAAGACTGACCCGATTAAAGAACTCACCTGCCCCACTGAGGCGATCCACCCGACAGAGGCGTCCAGGCCAAATGCTCACCTATTCATCTCTAGGTCATCCAACATACCAGTCACGGCCCACTGTAAACATGGTAGATACTTACCTCGTGCCTTCGGCCGCCCTGTGGCCCCCACAACCAAGCCTATCTTCATTCCAAGGCCCACCGGTCATCCAGTTCCCATATATCTCTCTTCTCTACCCCATATGTAGTTATTAGGAAGGAGCCCTAAACTATGGTGGTTACCTAATCCTAAAGAACCAAACATTCCTAAGTGCTTGAAGTTTTAATTTAAGGGTTTTGATTATTCACTGTCTGAGATTTGATAAGAATACCGAGACTGTAAGTGCAAATTTGTTTCAAGTGTCAGGAGCCACTTTTGTTGTAGGGGAGTGTGTGGCACCCCTGTGGGGGAATGACCACATTAATATTATTTTGTGTAAAACACCCATGTAACGGGACATTTTTCATTACTATATGTATTTATTTTCAGTTTTTAAAAAAAAGTCCATGTAACAGGGATTCATTTTATGTTAGAAAGCAGTGAGGGTGGAACTTTGGTGGTTGCTCCGGAGTTTCGGGGTGCAGTAAGTGGAGCCCACCTTCCGCTGCTTCCTCAGACACGTTCTGGAGGAAAGCAGAGACGCATCGTGTCTTCCTTACTCCGCTCTTCACCT
The DNA here is from genome assembly GCF_963576455.1 of Neolamprologus multifasciatus. Lineage (NCBI taxonomy): Eukaryota > Metazoa > Chordata > Actinopteri > Cichliformes > Cichlidae > Neolamprologus > Neolamprologus multifasciatus. The sequence goes on along the minus strand of NC_140448.1, from coordinate 32,640,309 downwards.
GCTTTTACAGGTTGGTAAATGGTGCTCGCACCGAAAATGTTGTTTATTGTTACCATGGTTACCCATGTTAATGTGAATGAGAGAGTTAAGGCGGTCCGCCCAAGTTATTTATATGTAAACACGGGAGAAACCGGAGGGGTATCCCGCGCGACCGCACCGCGAGCCCGCTCGTTAGGTGGGGCGCTCGTGAAGCAGAGTCAGTGCGCTCCTATGCTCTGTGTAAACGTGTTGTAATGCTCCAATCAAATCAGTTCTGTGAGATGTGAATGTTAATAGTTATGTTAAAGTGACTGAGTAGATTAGCTAGTGTAACACAAGCACTCTGAGCAACTCTGTGTAGCTAACAGAGGCATTCACAGGTTAATTAAACAAGCTGTGTTTCATGATGCACTAAATAGTGATTTTGCCAGTAAATTACTGAAGGCAACAAATGTGATGTATTTACCAATGCTGTTATTGAATATAACTGTTTAACCAGTAAGAGACTGCAGAAGACAATGTGATGTGTTTATTGATATGATAAAAGAATGTAACTGTTATGGAAAGAAGTGTGAACTTGAGAAACTGAACCAGAAAGAGAGTATATTTCGCTGAGGTTGTGAAATAAGTAAATTGATTGATAAGTAATTGATGTAAAGGAGGAACCAGCTGAACAGTATATTGAAAGCTCATGTTTAGTGTTTATATAGCATTTATTTGTGTGAAATAAATCAGACTCAGACACGTTCTGGAGGAAAGCAGAGACGCATCGTGTCTTCCTTACTCCGCTCTTCACCTGCTTTTACAGGTAACATATTTGTCATCGTGGTCTTCATCCTTGGGACCCGTAACACCTCTCCTCACACAACAGCAATCTTAACACAGCCATCAAACAATCCACCACTCCACCTGCTGGTGCGAAAATGAAGCATCGCACTTAATATCAGGTGATTTTAATCGTCTTATTAAAAGAAATGAAAAAAAGCTTCATTGTAGTCTTCATGTGTATGCTTCCTGTCACACTAGGTTGGAGCTCTGTTATGGATCAGTAAAGGACACGTATAAATGTTTTACAGAACAATGTGGAAGCACTTTATGATGTTTATAAATCTGTAATTCCTCCAGATTTAACATGAATGTTTACTGTAATGTTTCTGTGTAAGAGTGGCATTTAAATTATCTAATAACCTCGGGTATTATAGTGAAAATACACGGGCTGTGTTATGGAGTGACTTAACCTCACCATCTTACATCAAAAGTAAAAAGGTAAATGGCCTGTATTTGTACAGAGCTTTACACAACATTCATCCACACATTCACACACTGGTGATGGCAGCTACATTGTAGCCACAGCCACCCTGGGGCGCACTGACAGACGCGAGGCTGCCGGACACTGGCGCCACCGGGCCCTCTGACCACCACCAGTAGGCAACGGGTGAAGTGTCTTGCCCAAGGACACAACGACCGAGACTGTCGGAGCCGGGGCTCGAACCAGCAACCTTCCGATTGGCAAACTCACGACACAAAACCTCAAGAAGAGTATAAACTATTTTATTGCAGATGATGAATTTTCCGCTGTTCAGCTGTACTTGTATAAAAAGTTGCTGCCCGCAAGAACAAATAAGCCTGAAACACTGCAGGGCACAGGCCTGTGTGATCATATGAGGGAGACAAGTGGGTTTAATTAAAAAAATTTTAAAACCAGAAACAGAAAAAACTACTGAATATTCAACAAGCCAAAGAGAACAGGAAACACAGCTTTAATGTAGTGTGATGATAAAGAAATGGTTCAGACACAAAACCTCAAGAACACCAAACAGACCTGTAACCTGTGTTTGGAAGCAAAATCAAAACCTGGTCAAAAAGTACAACCAGCAAAAAAAAGGCCTCGACATTCAAACTGTCTACTGAACTGCTTTTAAAGTAACAGTACAGTTAGCAAAAGAAAGGATTGGAAGAAAATCATCTAACATTAAAGGTAACACCGTTTATCATTCACCATTTAACAGGAAGTCATTATCAGTCAGGCAGAACAATGACGACTGTATTTGGTATGTAAAATTTTAAAAATGTATGTACAGAAGCAAAAAAGTGAAGAGAGATTCCATTTTCTCCTTTTGGTCTCAATGATTACAAACAAAAAGTAGAAAAGCTCTTTCATGTGTAATGTTAGTGATCACTTCATCGTCCACAACACATAACTATGCATGTAAGAAATATGTGTGACCATTTAATGGTCATTTACACCATGAGTTAAGAGAAACAGAGTGAGACAGGTAAAATTAAATAATCATAAAAATACATTTTTACACATTTTCAATGGCCGTAATTTTGTTTCCTTGCATTTTAGCCTTTGCTGAGATCGGCACTGCCTCGCGGATTCTGGCTTCAACGCCTTCATCCATTTTGTAGCCAAGTGCCTCTGCCAGGAGACGAGTGCTCACAAAACACGCCTTCAGCTGCGTTTTTACTTCCACCACCAGGTGAGTGTTGCGTGTATTGAAGGCTGTGACTGCTTTGATTTTAACTCTCCCAGTGTGGACAGGTGCACTCTGAACCCCCTTGGTGGCTCCATTCAAATTCAGGGATGGATCACTGTTCGCTGGCTCCTCCAGTTTAGCCTCTGATGGTTCTGAACAATCAGACTGAAAAAGAGCACAAGGTTACCCAAAAACTCCAAATTACAGAGCCCCCAAATGGTCAAGTGGTACTAATCTTTACTCCTTGTTTGTAAATCTGTTAATCCAATCCTTAAATTTAATGTATTAAAATGTTAGCTCCTCCTTTTAAACACACTCTCTGGTTTCTTCCCTTCACTAATCCGTTCCTTTGGTTTATTAATCTGTAATCTTGATTTACTAATATGTCCCCTCAGTTTATTTCCATTATTTTTAAGCCATTCCCTTGTACTTTACCAAGCATTTGAATAACAACTGACTTGTTAAAAAAGGAAGAAAATCAAAAACATTTGCACTCTGCAGTCTGGAAACAGCAGCTACCTCGGGAGCGTTTGTGGTTTCAGCTGACTTCATAGATAAATCGTTGTTCTGCGTCTCCTTCTTTTTGGGCTTCATTGTGCCGACAGGATCAGTCTGTGGAGACCAAATTAAAACAGAAAATCATTTACAGTGTAATTAAACACAAAATAATTGTGATGCAATGCAGGGGCCATTCGGTAAAACCAAATATAATTATTTATTTAATAAATATTATTGATAATTTTTAAAAGAAATATTATATATTAATATGTAAAAATATTAATAGATATATGAATACATTTTGACCTCTAATTGAGTTTCTCTATTACATCCTGTCAGTTATGGATGTTAACTGTGAGAGTGTAAACTGCCATTTAATAAACTTTTTGTTTGGTGAATTAATCTGTTAGTTTACTAATCTGTTCCCTTTTTTCTTCATTAGTTCCCCCAGTTTATTAATCAGTTTCCTTAATTAATTAATTTGTCAACTCACTATATTATACACCTTTCATTAATTGAGTTTAATGTCCGGTTCCTTTGATGGATTAATGTCCCTCTATTAATCACTTCCCTGGGTTTATTCATTTGTTAACTCAGTACTATTCGGTTTCTTTGTTTATCAATTAGTTCTGTTGTTGGTTCACTGACCTTGATTTATTAATTAGTTCCCTAAATTCATGAATAAGTTCCCTCGAATAATTCATCTGTTAACATAACTATAGTAATCGGTTCTCCAAGTTTATTGATCTGTTCCTTTAGTTTTTTAGTTATCTTTAATTTATTAATTTACCTCCGTTTATCAATAGGTTCTCTTAAATCAACTCAGTTTATAAATCTATTCCATTCTTTTACTACTTACGTTTATTATTCAGTTCCTTATGTTTACTAATTACTTCCCTTGTTTTATTAATCAGTTCCCACAGTTCTGGTTCCTCAGTTTACTAATCAATTCTATAGAATTATTAAGCTGTTACCTTGATTTGTTAATGTGCTCCCTCAGTTTATTTCCTCTCTTTTATTAAGCTGTTACCTTATATTGTACTAAAAAACAATTCAAACACATTTACACCCTGCAGTCAGTAAACAGCAGCTACCTCGGGAGTTTCTGCGGTTTCAGTTGATCTCAGGGATGAATCTTTGTTCTCCATCTTCTTCTTTTTGGACTTCATTATGCCGACAGGATCAGTCAGTGGAGACCAAATTCACAACAATTACTAATTAAACACAAATTAATTGTGATGCACTGCAGGGGCCATGTGGTTAAAAATGGTGGTTTATTTCTTCTTACCTTACGCTGGGAGTTTATCCGTTTACCTTTAAAAGAAGAAAAATGCTGTTAAGATCTGGCTTCTGTTCGAGAAGCAGAAAACAAACTCTAACTTCAAACTGCGAGCTGATTCACTTTTCAGGTCCTGAAAAGCTGATCACAGTATGTTCAATCAGCTCCTTAGTTTAGTAGCTGGTTTAAAAACCTGCTGCGGATGTTTTCATGTGTGGACTGCAGGTCAGTGTAAGTGCAGAGGTGCTTTGTTCATCGTCTGCTGAAATAAGAAGCAGCGTCCCTGAAACATTGTCTGGATGGCAGCAGGTGTTGCCTCAGTACCGGTCTGCAGGTTTCTCTGTGTGTGAAGAAATTTCAGATACTCTGAATCCTTTAATGAACTTTTGCCCCTGCTCTCCACAGAGAGGGGGATCCTCCCCCTTAAAGGCTCTGCCTTTTTAGGAGTCACAGTAGGAACATGATGGTTTCGATTCTTATTTTAATGCAAAGTGGACTAAATGTTGGACATTAAACTATAAAAACAGAGTTTCTTATGATAAAAGCTTGGTCCTACCACAGACTGTCTGTAGAAGTCTGACATTAACACACCTCACAGTGTCACCTCACCCTTCTTCTTCTTGTCCTGTTTCTTCTCCAGTCTTTCCACAAAGGGTCGCAAGTGTTTCTGGACTGCATCGTCCCTACGAGGTATCCGATCTAGTGCTTCTTTGACTTTCCGGATGGAAGTTTCCACTCCGAAGCGCTCAATAATGTTTTGGGGCAAGTGTTCTTTGAACTTAGTGGTTTTCCTCTTTTGGAGGATTTTCAGAAATGTCAGCATCTCATTGTACTGAGGGTTGTTCAGCTGCCCGAGGATCGCAGTCAGAGCTCTTTTCCAGTTTGTCTCTGAAATCGTTTGCACCTGAGACACAGAGAGATACTGGACTCACACAGCTGTGTTATTTTAGATTATACATTAAAACAGTAAGTTTAGAAAATCAATCCCAGTGTAACTCCGGCAGTGAAGAGATCAAGAGACAGTGTCTTCTGAGTCTTTTTCATTTCTCTGTTATTGTCATTCAAAACTTCACCGCAACTATAAAAGTGAAGACAAGTCCAAAATCTGGAGGCAGGAATTTGTATGTTGATCTGGAAATAGTTTGAAATCTCTTTCTAATCATGAGATGACACCTCACATTTATCTGTTGACCCTTTTCAGGGGCCCGACCCACAGGTTGGACTAGTGTACCTGTATTCAAATCAGAGTGAACAACAAATACTAAGATTGAGGCCGTTTCATGCAACAATCCTCTAAAACCACAGACCGTATCATCTTGCAGCCTCCATCAGTTTATCAATCATGTCCTGTGACTTGTTAATCAGTTCCCTCACTTTAATAACATGTTCCCTCTGTTCCCTTGTATTCTGAGAGCAGTGGGTACCTTGTGAGTCTTGGATGCATCTCTGTTTTCCATCTTCTTCTTGGACTTTTCTGCTGTCCCAGGATCCGTCTGAGGAAACCAGCAGCTCAAAATTAAAACAGGCGATCATTCATTAACTCAGAGGAATTAATCAGAGTTATGTTGATGTACTGCAGGGACTTTGTGTTAAACACTGTATGAAAATATGAATAATCTGTCAGCATGGTTTCAGCTTCTCTGTGTTAATAAATCTTATCAGTTACTTATATTTGTGTTCAGTTGATGGATCTGTTTTTCCATAATCTGTCCCCTCATCTCATTATTATATTCATCTGTTCCCTCAGTGTCTCTGTGTTTGTCACATCACCACCTTCCTCCTCTTCCTCTGATTTGAGGAGATATAAAAGCAGCAGAATAAATGACCATACCTGACGGAGGGCGCGGTTCAGTGCTGATGATGATGATTTCACTCCGACAGGCTGGCAGCTTTTCTGCTCGCCTATAAGAGAAGAAACTGTGTTACTCTGGTTTGAAGGTAAAACCCTCAAATCTGTCGGTTTAATATGATTGTTTGGAGCCGGACACAAGGATACACCCTCCTGTGGGCCCCCACCCAGAGGAAGAGCTGCATTGGTCCAGTCTTTGTGGATCAAGTCTGATCCAAACTGGCTTTTGGAGCCTGTACTCAGGGGCGGATCTAGAGAAATTTTCTTAGGGTGACAAAGAAATCAAATGGGGTGGCAAAATCAAAGCCTTTTTTTTTCAAACACATATGCAGGTGGTTACAGATGGTTAAAATGATTCAAATGCAGTAAGTATACACGTTTTTCATATAAATATAGTCTATAACTTAATTATTGTCTGTAGCCCACATAATGACACACTTAAGTTGCATAAAACATGTGAGTTTGGATCTTATGTACTGTACAGCCTGTATAATAAATAAATATGTAGCCCAATAAGCATAAAATCCAGAAAGCTACACAACAACGGGCGCTTCATTTACAAACACAAGTCTAACTGAAGTTTCACTGTTTTTTGTTAGAAAACAATCACATTGTTACAGCTTAAATTACACAAAATGTCAGAAACTAACCCTAACCCTTGCCTTGTTTGGTATCTTTTCAGCTCAACTGAATTTAGTTGTTTTTCACTGACATACTGCATTAGTGTTACTGATCAGAAATCACACAAAGAACTTAAAATCCTAGTAGTATTTTTTACTGTAAAAAAACAGTAAATGAGTAAATGTTTATAACTTGAAATGCAAATATAAATTGTACATTTTGTAAACAGATACAACTATTTATCTAAAAATGCAGCCAATACACCACCTGCAGATTACCAGATATAGTCAGGCTCACGTCGATGCACAGCCAAACACCAGCCCAGCATCAGATGTGCAGCCACATGGAGACTCAGCTGAATCTATGAGCAGAGCTGTGTGATCACAACCTGGCCGTGAGTTGGATCTGGTGCCCTGCTGTGCTCTGGTTTTTAGTGAGGATGTGCTGGGAGCTCTGGTATGACCTTCAGTGAAGAGTCAGTATGGGCCGAGTTACCAACCTCAACTACTGACTTAGCTACATGCAGCTGTGGTTCCTGTTGTGGCATCAACAATGTGGCGCCACAAGCTAACCATCTCCTGTCGAGTTTGATTAGCTTTTATAGCCTTTGAGTTTTTGAGTCAGCTCACAGACATCAGAAGGTCAACCAGAGTTGCTTTGATTGACGGGTCTTTGCTACACTGCATGGATATCCGGGTCAGAGCCTCTGGATTAGCGTGGTGGTCCCACGTTTTAAAGAGGGGGACCAGAGTGTGGTTCCTGCAGCGATCAGGACTCACACTCCTCTGTGTCAGGTTACTGGAGCAGGTAGATCATCCTCACATTCTGGATGATGCACTTTTCATCCCAGCTGGCAGCACGGGACCAACACTTTACCCTCACAACGTGAGGAGGTTTGGCTCTCTTATGGATGTCTTGTAGGAGGAGCTCTGGGAGGACCGAGTGTCAGGCCCGTTGTTACAGGTTATTCAGGGATATGCAGGAACTGACAGTAATCAAACTCGAGTGCAACCAAAACAACTGCACCAAGACCCTTTGGACGACACGTCTCGGTCCTGTTCCAAACAAAGTACCAGGAACGCTACAAGGTTGAAACAAAGCGCCTTCCCGTAGCCACGCTTTGCATTCTGGGATGCAGCAGGATGCCATAGATGTCAGTACAGGCGAGCAACCAGCTGTTTATGAAACTCTCCATGTTATCTACTAGTGCAGTTTTTTACTTTTGTGGCTGCTGCCTTCAGACATGTCTGACCAATGAGTGGACTCAACGTTCTCTCGTGGTTAGAGAAACATTTTGGTTCACTTCACAAACTGTAGGTGTGAAAACAAGATTAACCTTCAGCAGAAACATTGTGACTCCAGACAGATAGATGTTCACCTACCAGCTTCACCCTTTCTGCCCGCTGACCTCAGAACAGTTTCACTCTGTTTCCTCTTCTTCCCTGAAAGTCACATTTTTAAAGGCTGAGCACACAGGTTGTTAAAGTCGTGTGAGGCAGCAGGTTTCTCCACAGAGTAAGCATGAAACCCTCCCAGTGGTCCCTGGTTTAATCTGGGAACATGTGATGTGTATCTGCCACTTTTATAAAAACAAACAAGTTTATGTTAAAATAATTTTTTCTGACTGTTCAAGAAATGTGGAATTACAATAAAATGAATAAACATGAATAATTAAAATCTTAGATTCTCATTTTAACATGAAGAAAGAAAAAAAGACCTAAACATCAAACATCTGTAAAAACCTCTTTATTATCACTTGCACTGACCTTTACAGCTTCTGCTGTTACTCACAGACCATCTGTAGAAACTTCACATAAACATCAGGTCACAGGATGAACTCACCTCTTCTCTCATCCTCCTGTTTCTTCTCCAGTCTTTCCACAAAGGGGCGCAGTCGGTCCCTGAACTTTTGGGTCCCTCCGAGGTATCTGATCCATTATTTCATGGATTTTATGGACAGATGTTTCCACTCCGTAGTGCTCGATGATTACTTGGGGCATCTCTTCTCTGGACTTGTCCGTCCTTACATGTTTGGGGATATCCGACAGAATAAACATCATCTTTTTGTACTGTGACCCATCGAGGTCTTCGAGGATCTCGGTCAGAGCTGTTTTCCACTCTTCCTCTGAAGTCGTTGACATCTGACACACAGACAGAAACGCTCTGTTACACCAGCTCCATGAACCCAACACACTGTGAGAGGTGAAAGCACACTGTGCAGTTTACACTGCACCTCACATTCATCTGAGAAGTTTCATTTCTACTTTCAGCCTTTTAACATTTATTGAAACGCAGTTTAAAGGCCTCTGAGAGCTGTCATGTAAACACAGAGTGATCTGTGTGTTCTGTTTCCAGCTGTGGGAAATCACAAACAACAACATTTACACAGAGACTCTATAGTCAGTGTTTCCTTTGCACTGTTCCAAGCAACCTGTCCTCTAATGTGAGCCTTTCTATTCTCCATGAGGGCAGGTGTTGTTCACCAGGAGGACCCGAGGACCCCGTCTGTCACACCACTGACCTGCTGGAGGTCATTTTGTAGCTCCGGCACTGCTCATCCTGTTCCTCCTTGCACTAAGGAGCAGGTACATATACACACACTGTATACAGGTTTTTGCAGAGGTGCTTTATTCATCGTCTGCAGAAAAAAAAGCTTCCCTGAAACAAACTTCCTGATGGGAGGAGATGCTGCCTGAGTGTAACAGGGTCATAAATCACATTGTTATAATTACCCAAAATGTGTCCTAAACCCCCAAACTGTTCCTTTTATACCTGACTTTTAGGACCTCCAAGCCTGTAGTTATGTTTATTATCAGTTAGAGCCCCATCTCATTATTTTCTTCTTCTTTGGTGCAACCCTATAAATACAGTGTCCCCTTTTTGCCTTTTTGCCTCTCCCCTTTTCTACAATTCCCCTGTGGGAGAGGTTGGTATAATTTCTTTCCCAACACTGTAAAACGCTCATATAATGCATATTTACCCACCTGGATGTTTCTGATTGTGATTTTAGTTCAATTATTGTCATTATTAAGCCTGTTTTTGTTAGATGTTATAAGTGTGTAGTATGTGTGTATCATAAATGGGTTTTAGGCGCCATAAATGTTAGCATGAATATATACTCCTTGCTAGGTTGAGCTAACCCTCTTCCCCACTGTTTGTATTTGGTCGTAGGAGCTGGAGTGGGCAAATTATTTACTTGGAGGCCTTTCTTTCTTTTACCTTTTTTATCAAGTATGTCGGATTTCATGTTGTTGTTTTTGTTTTATCTTATGTCAAATATGTTACGTGTAAATGCATACTTTATGTTTAATGTAAAAATAAATGCCAGCCCTTTTCTACAATTCCCCTGTGGGAGAGGAGCTGGAGTGGGCAAATTATTTACTTGGAGGCCTTTCTTTCTTTTACCTTTCTTATCAGACACAACGCAGAATCACACCAGTTACATGAGGACAGAGCTGCCAATGACACGCACTGCCATGAAACAGAACCCATAACAGGCGATAATCTGCTCTCACATTTCTTTGTTCAAACCACAAGATCAACAATAGTTTATAAATGTAAAATTCTTAACTATAAAACGTTTCTTTTGTAACATCTGTCAGGGAAAAGCATTTAAATAATACTCACTCCTGCTGGTTTTCAGCCGCAGCTCAGTTTACGAGTTTCAGAGCAGCAAATTGTTTGAGGAAGGCGGGAAAGCTGCTCAGTGTCATATTTCACTACTCAGGGTCTGTGTGATGTCATCGCGCAGGTCGAACATACCAACTTACTTTTTATCTCGTTTGCTTGTCAAATACACACTGATCAAAACACACACACACACACACACACACACACACACACACACACACACACACACACACACACAGAGTTTTAGCACTGTTATAATCTAACAGGCAGTTTCAGAGTCACAGCTCCCACCCTCATAAATAATGGTTTGGTCCACAGCTGCCCTCAAACTGTGCAGCACACTTCCTGTCTTCTGTTAAAGTAACACACACAAATAAGCAGCGCTAAAGCAGAGTGATTACAGTTTACACACGTGAGGATTTGGTTCAACTTTATTTATACAACTCCAAATCACAACAACAGGTGTCTCCAGGAGCTTCATAGTAGGGCAGTCCTCAGTGCGAGTCTCTGAGCCTCAGTCTCGTGCCAGTGCTCTGTGCTGCCCTTGTATACAAGTAAAACTGTGTGTTTCTCCTCTCTGATTCTCAGCTGAAGAAGTGTCATAGGATGCATCTCTTGACATACACTGTCACAGGTACTTGTCTTTGAGTGAAGATTTAAGGTGATTGGAAATATAAATAACTGCAACTTGAATCTTTGACCCAGAGTTCAAGCTCACTGCTGTAATATATAAATATATATATATATATATATATATATATATATATATATATATATATATATATATATATATATATATATATATATATATATATATATATTTATATATATTTCCAGTCCTGTGGTCTCAGCCTCAGATACTCAACTAATCAAAGTGATGTTATGACAAAAATGAATGACTTTCTGTCACACAAAGCTGTCTGTAACGTTTCTCGCGGTTAGTATCATGGTTGCTAGGCAACCTGAACAGCGCGACGCAGGCTAGACCGTCCCATTTCACAAGCCTCTCACTTCCGTACGTAGTGCGCGTACTTCAGACGTGCAGACCCTGAATTGGGATACAGCCGCTGTACCCGCTTCAAGCGACCTTTTGTTTCACTCACCACACACAGACACACACAGACACACACACACACACCAACACCACTGACGTACTGCCTGACATTTCTCATAATTTTTACTTTGGTAAAAGTAAAAAAGTCTTGTTTGGTTCTGTTAATTTCAACTAAAATGTTTGTGTTAAAGGTCATTACCTCATTACACACCATGAGCCAATCATTACAGATGACTGGCTCATGGAAAACTGTCTGGTAACTTCCTGGTTGAGTAGACGTTTGTGTTTATTGGATGAAACTTGTTTTCTGTGACCAAAGAAAGGTAAGCGCTGACATGCTGGTGTGTGATTTACCACACAAATTTAAATTTATTTAAGCCCAACATAAGGTGCCAAAGATGAACCATAGATGCACAAATATAAAATGTTCCATCTTCTGTTCAAGCTGTTAAAAACACAAAGTTCTTTCAGCTGAGGTCGTCAACGAGCATCGGCTCATGTTTCTTGAGGCTCTGGTAGAAGGCTTCTTTGGAGGCCTCGCCAGTTTTCAGAGGGCCGTTGTAGAGCGCCCTCATCCTCTCCTGAGGGATCTGCTGAGCTCTGATTTTATCATAAGCTTCTTGTTGGATGATTTTTCCTTGTAGGAGCTCGTCCAGAATCGGTTCGATGTTG